>NC_044996.1:98004797-98156592 GCF_008728515.1 Papio anubis
GAGGCTGCAGTGAGCTGTGATGGAGCCACTGCACTCCAGCCTGGGTGACAGAGAGAGACCTCGTTTCAAAACAACAACAACCTATAACACATGAAAAGATGCATAGCATCATAAGTCATTAGGGAAATTCTAATTAAAACCACAATGAAATACAATGAAATACTTAATATTCACTAAAGTAGCTATAATTAAAAAGTCAATTATAAGAAATGTTGGCAAGGATGTGGAGAATAAGAAACCTTCATACATTTCTGCTGTGAATGTAAAATGTAATAGCCACTTTGGAAAAGTTTAGCAGCTTCTTAGAAAATTGATCAAAAATTTGACCGAGCCCAGTGGCTCACACTTGTAATCCCAGCACTTTGGGAGGCCAAGGCGGGTGGATCACCTGAGGTTGGGAGTTCAAGACCAGCCTGACCAACATGGCGAAACCCCGTCTCTACTAAAAAATACAAAAATTAGCTGGACATGGGGCAGGTGCCTGTAGTCCCAGCTACTTGGGAGGCTGAGGCATGAGAATCGCTTGAGCCCAGGAGGCAGAGGTTGCAGTGAGCTGAGATCACACCACTGCACTCCAACCTGGGTGACAGAGCGAGACTGTCTCAAACAACAAAGAAAGTTGATCATATATACAACCCAGCAGTGCTACTCCGAGATATCTATCCAAAAGAAATGTGACAAATGTTCACACAAACACTTGCACTTGAATCTTTGGAACAGCATTATTCAAACTAGCTAAAAGGAGAGAACCCAAAAGCCTGTCAACTGGCAAGTGAATAAACAAAATGTGGCACAATCACCAAGAAAAAGGAATAAAATGTTGGGAAATACAACAGGGATGAACCTCAAAAACATACTAAGTGACTAAAAATACAAAAATTAGCCAGGCATGGTGGCGTGTGCCTGTAATCCCAGATACACAGGAGGCTGAGGCAGGAGAATTGCTTCAACCCGAGAGGTGAAGGTTGTGGTGAGCCGAGATCGTGCCACTGCACTCCAGCCTGGGTGACAGAGCAAGACCTTCTAAGAAAAAAAAAAAAAAGCCTATAGTGATATGTAGATTAGTGGTTGTCTGAAGGTGGGAATTGCAATTA
Source organism: Papio anubis (assembly GCF_008728515.1). NCBI lineage: Eukaryota > Metazoa > Chordata > Mammalia > Primates > Cercopithecidae > Papio > Papio anubis. The sequence continues at coordinate 98,005,892 of NC_044996.1, forward strand.
ATGGATATTAACTAAATTAACACAAGGTGCCAGGCACAATAGTTCACGCCTAAAATCTCAGTGTTTTGGGAGGCTGAGGTGGGAGGATTATTGGAACCCAGGTCTTCAAGACCAGCTTGGGCAACAAAGCAAGACCCCGTCTCTATAAAAAAAAAAGAAATTTAAATTAGCGGAGCATGGTGATACATAATGGCTGCTGTCCCAGCTACTCGGGAGGCTGAGGTGGGAGGATCGCTAGAGCCCAGGAGGTGGAGGCTGCGGTGAATCGTGATCGTTCCACTGCACTCCAGCCTGGGTGAGAGACCAAGACCCTGTCTCAAAAAAAAAAAAAGAAAATAGCAAAAGAGATCTTATTGGGACTACATAAATGTTTTAGAACTTGAATGTAGTGACGGTTGCACAAGTAGGTAAATTTAACAAAGTCAGAGCTGTGTTGGCTATTGTAGATCCTTTACATTTCCATATGAATTGTAAGATAAGTTTATCCAATTCTGCCAAAAAAAAAAAGGCTGCTGTGATTTTTTTGGGGATTGGTTTGAATCCATACATCAATTGGAGAGATTTATTTGAAATCTTTTTTTGTTTTTGAGACAGGGTCTCGCTGTCGCCCAGGCTGGAGTGCAGTGACTTGATCTCAGCTCACTGCAGCCTCAACCTTTCCAGGCTCAGATGATCCTCCCACCGCAGCCTCCTGAGTAACTGGGATTACAGGAGTGAACCACCATGCCCAGCTAACTTTTGTATTTATTGTAGAGATGGGGTTTTGCCATGTTGCCCAGGTTGGTCTCAAACTCTTGGGTTCAAGTGATTCACCCACCTCAGCCTCCCAAAGGGCTAGGATTACAGGTGTGAGCCACTGCACCTGACCAGAATTGAAATCTTAACAATATTGAGTTTTCTTTTTTTTGGATTTCTTTTTTTTTTTGAAATGGAGTTTCACTCTTGTTGCCCAGCCTGGAGTGTAATGGCGTGATCTCAGTTCACTGTAACCTCCACCTCCCTGGTTCAAGCGATTCTCCTACCTCAGCCTCCCAAGTAGCTAGGATTACAGATGCCCGTGACCACGCCCAGCTAATTTTTTGTATTTTTAGTAGAGATGGGGTTTCACTATGTTGGCCAGGCTGGTCTCGAACTCCTGACCTCAGGTGATTCACCCACCTCGACCTCCCAAAGTGCTGGGATTACAGGCGTGAGCCACTGCACCTGGCCAATATTGAATTTTCTGACTCATAAATCAGGATGCCTCTCCATTTCTTTCTTTCTTTCTTTTCTGGTTTTGGTTTTTTGTTTTGTTTTGTTTTGTTTTGTTTGTTTTTTTTGAGACAGAGTTTCACTGTCATTCAGGCTGGAGTACAGTGGCATGATCATAGCTCACTGCAGCATCCAACTCCTGGGCTCAAGCAATTCTCCTGCCTCAGCCTTGAGAGTAGCTGGGACTACAGGCATGTGCCACTATACCTGGCTAATTTTTTAAAAATTATTTTTTGTGGAGATGGGCATCTTGCTATATTGCCCAGGCTGGTCTCAAAATCCTGGCCTCAAGCAATCCTCTCACCTCAGCCTCCCAAAGCACTGGGCTTACAGGTAAGAGCCACCATGCCCAGCCCCCTCTCCATTTCTTTAATTTATCTCAGTAATATTTTGTATTTTTCAGTGTACAGATCTTTCACATATTTTGACAAATTATTCCCTACATATTTCATATTTTTATGCTGTTTTACTTGGTATTGTTCTATTTCCACTTTATTGTGTGGTATTCATTTTTAAGTTCAATTTCTTATTGTTAATTGCTAGTCTATGGACAATAAATGGATGTTTGTATGTTTACCTTGTGCAAAAGTTAGAGGGAATAATCACCATACAAGACTGTATCCACTTCTGACACCAACTCAAAGATCTCCAAGACCCTCAAGTTCAACAATTCACTAGAGGCTAGGCCGGTGGCTAATTTGATTATTCTTCCTCTTTGATCTCCTTCTATTTGTATCTTATATAAACTTGTATAAAACTGTTTAGCAGGCTGGGCGTGGGGGCTCACGCCTGTAATCCCAGCACTTTGGGAGGCCAAGGCGGGCAGATTATCCAAGATCAGGAGTTTGAGACCAGCCTGGCCAACATGGTGAAATTCTACTAAAACACAAAATTAGCCCGACATGGTGGCGTGCGCCTGTAATCCCAGCTACTTGGGGCCACAATTTTGAGAATGGGCGATTTGGGAGGTGGAGGTGCAGTGGGCGAGATCATGCATTACCTCAGAGTTTCCAGGTGAGACTCCGTCTTTAAAATAAATAAATAAATATATATATATATATATATATATATTTTTTTTGAGGCCAGTCCTCGCTATAAGCCAGGCTGGGGTACGTTATGGTGAATCTCCGAAGCTCCGCAAACCTCCGCCTGCCTCCCAGGTTCAGCCATTCTCCTGCCTCAACCTCTGGTAGCTGGGACACGAGCCCAGCGGTAATTTTTGTCAGTACAGGCGGGGTTTCGCTGCGGGATGCGTCTGATGGCAGCGATCCATACGCTTCTCGGCCTCTAAAGTGCTGGGATTGGTGCAGTGCGGCATACGACCAAATTTTTAAAAACTATTTGGCATAGAAATTAAGCTGATGGTTAAGCTGACGGTTTTCTAAAGAGCGATCATTTTCTATTACGTATTATATAGAAGGCTTTTAACTCAATACCCGTGGTGACCCATCAATGTAGATATTAGATCTTAACTTAACGAAATTACCAGGTAGTACGCCTCATCGTATATGGTAGTAATCACCAGCCTGCCGGTAGAGTCAAAAGATACATTTAGTGGAGTTCGATTGATTAGGTCAGTTAATCTTTCCGCGACGTACCACTGGGGTTTGGGCATCCTTGTTGGGATTATGCATGTTGTGGTTGGTTTTTAACCTAGGGTTTTCAAAATCTTTTTTTTTTTTTTTTTTGGTGGAGTTTTTGCTCTGTTGCCCGGCTGGAGTGCGGACAGTCGGCTCACTTCACAGCCTCAACCTCCTGGGCTCTGCGACAATCCTCCCACCTCAGCCTCCTGAGTAGCTGGGACTAAGAGGCGTACCACCATGCCTGTGGCTAATTTGTAATTTTTGTAGCGGTAGAGTTTGTGGGTTTTCCCAGGCTGGTCTTGAACTCCACAGCCTCAACTGATCCCTCCCTCCAGCCTCTGAGGCACTGCCAGGGGTGGCACGAGCAGACCACCATGCCTGGTCACTTGCTGACTCTTTCCGATATCTGGTATAACTGAGCCAATAAAATAAAGTCACCTCATTCTCAGCCTCTTTCCAGGGCATCAATGTGTTTTTCATTGCTGTACTTCCTTCCATTCTTTTTATACCAGGTACCATTCCTGCTTTCTCTCCATTTATGGTTGAATTTGACCCTTTTCCTTTGAAGGACATTTGGATTCAACCTCTGTGCTAGTCTAGTTATCAGCAACAACACCAGTCCTGTAAAATGCTTCACTTCTCAGTCTACCCCCATCATGTAGGGTATAGTTACACTGAGTATGGAACCAGTAAATTACCTCAGTCATTAGGTAACACAGCTGCATACATTCAGTGTCAGCCTAATTTGCAGATAGGGTAGAGGTGCAGTCTATCATTAGGCCCTGTGGCCATTGTTCTTGCATTGCTATAAAATACATGAGACCCGGTGAATTTATAAAGAAAGAGGTAGTGGCCTGCAATTCTGTGGGCTTTTGTTTGTTTAAGTTTTGTTTTGAGACAAGGTCTGCTCTCGCCATCCCGAGGCTGGAGGGTAGGTGAAATCTCGGCTCACTGCAACCTCAATCCCGGCGTTCAGATCACAGCCTCCCAAAGTACCTGCAGGACCCAGACACACACCACTTACACCTGGCTATTTTTTGTGTTTTGTACGTTGATTCTCCTGCATGTTGTCCAGGCTGGTTGCAAAGTCAGGCTCAAGGAATCTCTTGGCACTTGGCCTCGAAGTACTAGGATTACAGGTGTGAGCCACCACACCAGATGGTTCTACAGAGAAGCACAGGAGCATGGTGTTAGTGTGTGCTCAGCTTCTGGGGCTCAGGCTTCAATCATGGTGGCGTGGGAGCAGGCGTCTCATCTGGTGGGGCAGGAGGCAAGAACAGCAGGGGAAGTCTCACACACCCTACCAGCAGAATCAGGAATACTTCACTATGGTGAGGAGGACAGCACCAGCCACGAGGGACCACCTCAAGTGATCCAAGCACCTCCACCAGGCCCCACCTCCAATACTGGCAGATTACATTTCAGCATGGATTTGGGGGCCTGGTGTGGTGGCTCAGCTATGGCTCCCAGCACTTTGGGAGGAGGCCAAGGTGGCTGGATCACTTAAGCCTGGGAGTTTCAGACTGGCCTGGTAAACCTGGCGGAAATCCAAATCTCTACTGAGAAAAAAACAAAACAAAACAAACAAACAAAAAACAAGGTTGGGCGGGGACAATGTTTCGGCTATAATAATATCAAAGCCCATAGGTTCTGACACAAACGAAACGTTCAGGATTTCTTGGTTAGGGTTCATCACAGCTACCAGGCGACGGTTGCAGTTCTGGTCCGCAGGCGCTGCGTCAGGCAGGGGAAAACAGAAAGATGGGAGATTAGTGTGGGAGGGAAGCTGTATGTGTACCCCGGCCCCTCCCAACCTCTTTAGATCCTTCTATAAAATTAGAGATGAATCCATCTGGTGGAGACCCTCCTTGGCCCTCCTCATTTGGTAGGTGACACCTACATTTAATGAAAGTAGCATTGTACTACATGCCTTTAATGCCCCAGCTTTTTGTTTTGTGTTTTTTTTCTTTTGTTTTTGTTGTTGTTGTTGTTGTTGTTTTGGAAACCCAGGAGTTGGGCTCCTGCAGCTAGGCTGGTTCCTGGCAGCATGATGTGGCCACTGCAACCTCTGCCTCCCAGGTTCAAAGTTCTTCTTTCTCAGCCACTAAATGGCTGGGGATAAGGCGTAATGCCACCATGATCGGCTAATTTTTTTGTATTTTAGTAGAGAGCCGAGGGGTTTTACACTGTTGGCCAGGTTGGTCTTAGACTCACGACCTCCAGCGTCCTGCCTTGGCCTCCCAAGTGCTGGGATGGCGTGAGCCAGCGGGGGTTGTCTGAGCTAGTTGGCCTCTCCAGTGCCATGTTGAAGCCCTAACCTCAATGAAGCTGAAAGTAGGAAGCCTTGAAGAGGATAATTTGGGTTAAATTAGGTTAAAGGTGGAGCCCTAATCCAAGCCAGACTGATGTCCTTGCAAGAGGAGGAGGAAAGGTGTGGCAAAACATTTAGTTTAATTAATTATATATATATATATATATATTTTAAAGATAAAAAGAAGAGAGGAAATGGGCACGGTGAAACACACCTATAATCCCAGCACTTTGGGGGCCAAAGTGGGTGGATCTAGCAAGGTCAGGCGTTTGAGACCAACCTGACAAACATGGTGCGAAACCATATACATACATAAAGAGTATTAGCACTGCAAGGTGCAGTGGCTCCATGCCTGCAATCAGCACTTTGAAGGCAAGGGGGTGGTTAAGTCCAGGTTCAGACCAGCTTCAGCCAAGATGGTGAAACCCCATCTGTACTAAAAAACTACAAAATTAGCTGGTGGTGGCAGATGCCTGTAATCCCAGCCACTTAGGAGGCTGGGGCAGAACTGGCTGGGCCAGGAGGCAAGGGTTACAGAGGCTTTGGTGTGCACTACACTCTCCCAGCCACAGGGCTGACAGAGCAGACCCTGTCTAAAAACAAAAAAAAAAAAGGGCCGGTAGCGGTGGCTCAAGCCTGTAATCCCAGCACTTTGGGAGGCGAGATGGTGGGATCCACGAGGTCAGGAGGTGAGACCATCCTAGCCTATGAGGGGTGAAACTGTCTACAGAAATACAAAATAGAAGGCGGGAGGGCTCAAGCCTGTCCCTTTTTGGGAGGCTGAGGAGGCAGGATCACAGAGGTGGGAGATCAGATGCTCTGCAGCCAACACAGTGGCTCCAGTCCAAGCCTACAAAAACTAGCGAGGCAGTAGTGAGCATACAATAGTCCCAGCTACTCAGGAGGCCAGGCAAGGAATGAAACAATGAACAGGAAGTAGGAGCTTGCAGTATGAGAGCTGAGATCAAACCCGCGACACTCCAGCCAGGCGACAAGGAAACCAGACTCAGTCTCAAAAAAAAAAAAAAAAATTAAAGAAATACAAAATAGCAGGGTGAGGTGGCAGAGGCGCCTGTAGTCCCAGCTACTGGGAGGCTGGGGCAGAATAAGCGTGAACCGAGGCCGGGCTGCAGTGAGCTGAGATCGGCCCTGCCATCTCACCTGGGCTACAGAGACTCCGTCTCAAAAAAAGAAGTTTGATTGGTTTCACAGTTCTGCAGGCTGTGGAAGCATAGTGCTGGCATCTGCTCAGAAGATAGAGGCCTCAGGAAACTTGAAATCATGCAGAAGCGAGAAGGGAACAGGTGCGCTTACATAGCCAGAGCAGAAGTAAGCAGGGGAAGTACCACGCATTGCATTTGCTGTGCGAGATGGAGTCTCGCTCCGTGCCCGGCTGGGGAGTCTGATGGTCTTGGCTCACCTCCACCTCCCGGGTTCAATTCTCCCTGCCTCAGCCCTGCTTCTCTTTCTCTCACTCGGCTTTGTATATTCTTAATAAAGGCGGGTTGCGTCATGGTAGTCAGGCTGGTCTTGGGGCATACAGGCTACGGTGATCCACTTGGCACCATTTGGTACAAGATTACAGGTGTGACACTGGCTAAGCCAGAATCTTCTTATGTTTGTTTTAGAAACATCAATCTGGGATTTTTTAGTTGTACTTAGTGGGAGGAACAGAAAAATGCATCTACCTCATTTTCCAGGAGTAGAAGTCTTATGAAGTTGGTTGGGGTCTTTTTACAAACATTTCCCATATTCTCACTAGCACGAGCATACAAAGTTAAATAGCATATGTATCTGCTAATTTTAACATTTGTACAATGTCAGCTCTGGGTCAGTTTTATTGAGTTGACCATTCTCAGTGTGTCCTGTTTTCTGCTTGGGAGGCTGAAAGCGGCGTTTGAGACCCGACCTGACAAACATGGTGAAACCATGTCTACTAAAAAATACAAGAATTAGCACAGGGTGCAGTGGCTCATGCCTGCAATCCCAGCACTTTGAGAGGCCAAGGGGGTGGATCCTGCGAGGTCAGGGAGTTCAAGACCAACCTGGCCAAGATAAGGTGAAACCCCATCTGTACTAAAAAACTACAAAGTGTAGCTGGAGTGGTGGCAGATGCCTGTAATCCCAGCTACTTGGGAGGCTGAGACAGAGAATTGCTTGAACCGGGAGGCAGAGAGATTGCGAACTGAGGTCATGCCACTGCACTCAGCCTGGGTGACAGAGCAAGACCCTGTCTAAAAACAAAAAGGCCCGGTGTGATTGGCTCCAGGCCTGTAATCCCAGCACTTTGGGAGGCGAGATGGTGGATCGAGGTCAGGGAGTCGAGACCATCCTGGCTAACCGCAGTGAAACCCGTCTCTCTACTAAATACAAAAAAAATAGGCGAGGCAGCGGTGGCTCAAGCCTGTAATCCCAGCACTTTGGGGAGGCCGAGACGAGTGGATCCGCGAGGTCAGAGTCGAGACCATCTAGCTGCTCACGATGAAACCCGTCTCTACTAAAAAATACAAACCAGCAGGCCGAAGTGGGCGAGAGCGCCTGTGGTCCCAGCTACTCCGGGAGGCTGAGGCAGGAAGAATGGCGTGTGAACCGGGCCGGGCTTGCAGTGAGCTGAGATCCGGCCTGCGGCACTCCAGCCTGGGCGACAGGAAGCCAGACTCAGTCTCAAAAATTAAAGAAATACAAAAATAGCGGGTGGTGGCAAACCTGGTCTAGCTACTTCGGGGAGGCTGAGGAACCCGGAGAATGGCGTGAACCGGGGGCGGGCTTGCAGTGAGCTGAGATCCGGCCACTGCACTCTGCCTGGGCTACAGAAGCGAGACTCGATCTCAAAAAAAAAAAAGAAAAAAGTTTGATTGGTTCACAGTTCTGCAGGCTGTACAGGAAGCATAGTGCTGGCATCTGCTCAGCGTCTGGGGAGGCCTCAGGAAACTTACAATCATGCCAGAAGGCGAAGGGGGAGCAGGTGCAACACATAGCCAGAGCAGAAGCCAAGCAGGGGGAAGTGCCACACTTTTATTTTTATTTTACTTTATTCTTTTTGAGATGGAGTCTCACTCCATTGCCCAGGCTGGAGTGCAGTGGTGTAATCTTGGCTCACTGCAACCTCCACCTCCCGGGTTCAAGCGATTCTCCCTGCCTCAGCCTCCTAAGTACCTGGGATTACAGGCACCTGCCACCACGCCCGGCTACTTTTTGTATATTTAGTAGAGACGGGGTTTCGTCATGTTGGTCAGGCTGGTCTTGAACTCCTGACCCCAGGTGATCCACCCGCCTCAGCTTCCCAAAGTGCAAGGATTACAGGTGTGAGCCACTGCGCTCAGCCCAGAATCTTCTTATGTTTGTTTTAGAAACATCAATCTAGGATTTTTAGTTGTACTTAGTGGGAGGAACAGAAAAAAATGCATCTACCTCATTTTCCCAGGAGTAGAAGTCTTATAAAGTTGATTTGGGTCTTTTACAAACATTTCCCATGTCTCTACTAACTTTGTGAGCACATGCAAAAGTTACAATAACTTTTAATATCCTTGTCTACTAATTTTAACATTTGTGTCAGCTCTGGGTCAGTTTATTGATTGATAAACTATTCTCAATTGTGTCCTGTTTTCTACTTGGGAGGCTGAGGCGGGAGGATCACTTGAGTTCGGGAGGTGAAGACTGCAGTGAGCTGTGATTACGCCACTGCACTCCAGGCTGGGTGACAGACTGAGACTGCATCTCAAAAGGAAGGAAGGAAGGAAGGAAGGAAGGAAGGAAGGAAGGAAGGGAAGGAAGGAAGGAAGGAAGGAAGGAAGAAGGAAGGAAGGAAGGGAGGGGAGGGAGGAGGGAGGAGGGAGGGAGGGAGGGAGGGAGGGAGGGAAAGAAAGAAGAAAGAAAGAAAGAAAGAAAGAAAGAAAGAAAGAAAGAAAGAAAGAAAGAAAGAAAGAAAGAAGAAAGAAAGAAAGAAATAAATAAATTACAAATAAGAAATATGCCAAATGGCGTTTATTAACAAGAGTTTTCAGTGGAAGTCATCTATAGGCGATATGTCAATGTGCTTATTTCTAAATGGGGAGATTTGTTAAGAGGCGTCATGAATGGGATATTTTGATAGATGTTTTTGAATGGGGTGATTTGTTTTCCGCAACAGGTTCATGAATGAAAGATTTGCCAATGGGTAGATATCTCTGAAAGGGAATATTTGCCAGTCAGGGGGTCATCAGTGGGGATATGTCGGTGGGATATTCATGAAAAGGAAAGGCTCAGAAGTGGCCACAGTAGGCAGAATTCTAGAAATGTGCCCCCATATCCCTCACCCCTGTATAAACTCCTTGATTGCAGGTAGAATCTGTGAATATGATGAGATCTCACTTGTGGTTATATTACATTATATAAAAAAGGGATCTTGCAGATATAACTAAGGTTGCTCATCAGTTGACCTTAAAATAGGGAGATTATTCAGGTGAGCCTAATATAAGCACATGAGTCCATCACAAAAGCAGAATTTTCTCCTGCTGGCGGCAGAAGAGGAAGTCAGAGAGATTGGAAGCATGAGAAGCATTTGACACGTCCTAGCTGGCTTCGAAGATGAAGAGGCCCACACGGTGAGGAACTCAGTCAGCCTCTAGGAGCAGAAAACAGCCACTGGCTGACAGCCAGCAAGGAAATGGGGATATCAGTCCTACTTACTGCAAGGAGCTGAAGTCTGCCAATAACCTGAACAAGGTTAAAAGTGGGTCCTTTCTGAGAACCTCCAGATAAGAGTCCAGGGTAACAAATACTTTGACCTTGGCCTTGTGAGACCATTAAGGAGAGAACCCAATACAACCTGCCTGGACTTCTGACCTACAGAATTGTGAGATAATAAATGGGTATTGTTTTAAGCTGCTAAGTTTGTGGTAATTTGTTATACATCAATAGAAAACTAATACAGTTGGTCAGGCGAGGTGGCTTATGCCTCTAATCCTAGCACTTTGGGAGGGCGGATCACTTGAGGCCAGGAGTTTGAGACTTGCCTGGCCAACATGGCAAAACCCCGTATCTCTAAAAATACAAAAATTAGCCAGGTGTGGTGGTGCGCGCCTGTAATCCCAGCTACTTAGGAGGTTGAGACATGAGAATCGCTTGAACCTGGGAGGCGGAGGTGGCAGTGAGCTGATATTGTACCACTACACTGCAGCCTGGGTGACAGAATGAGACTGTCTCAAAAAAAAAAGAAAAGAAAAAGGGAAGAAAGAAAGAAAAAGAAAACTAATACAGTTAGTATTTGCCAGTTGGGTATTTGTAAAAGAGGACATATGTCACACTGAGGAGAGGGGGCTCTTTAAGATAATTGTTTACCAAGGGCTTAGGGATTTGGAAGTTATAGTCTTGGCAATAGTTGGCAATAGTACAGATCTTCATTTATTTACTTTTTGAAGAGATGGGGATCTCCCTATTGCCCAGGCTGGTTTCCAACTCCTTGTCTCAAGCAATCCTCCCACCTTGGCCTCCCAAAGTGGTGGGATTAGACTGTGCCGAGCCCAGTAGAGATTTTTAAACCTGAAGACTTATCATGTGAGGACTGCATACTGAGGAACTGTTATGGGTTCAACTGTGTCTCCCCAAAAGATGCATTGAAGTCCTAACCCCCAATACTTTAGAATGTGAAAACAGGCACATTATCACCGGGAGAATAACTGTCCTCAGAAGTCTTTGAAATGTTGCTACTTGTCAGTGGGGAGATGTTCACACTAAAAATTAGTGTACAAGCATCATAATAAGAATGAAAACATTACAGGCTGGGCCCAGTGGCTCACGCCTGTAATCCCAGAACTTTGGGAGGCCAAGGTGGGCAGATCACTTGGGGCCAGGAGTCCGACACCAACCTGAACGACATGGCGAAACCCCATCTCTACTAAAAATACAAAAATTAGGCCAGGCGAGGTGGCTCACGCCTGTATCCACAACACTTTGGGAGGCTGAGGTGGGCAGATCACCTGAGGTCAGGAGTTCGAGACTAGCCTGACCAACATGGAGAAACCCCATCTCTACTAAAAATACAAAATTAGCCAGGTGTGATGGTGCATGCCTGTAATCCCAGCTATTCAGGAGGCTGAGGCAGGAGAATCACTTGAACCCAGGAGGCGGAGGTTGGAGTGAGCCAAGATTGTGCCATTGCACTCCAGCCTAGGCAACAAGAGTGAAACTCCGTCTCAAAAAAAACAAAACAAAACAATAATTAGCCGGGCATGGTGGCGTATGGTGTATGCCTGTAATCCCAGCTACTCAGGAGGTGAAGGTTGCGGTGAGCCAAGATCACGCCACTGCACTCCAGCCTGGACGACAGAGTGAGACTCTGTCTCAAAAAAAAGAAAACATTACAAATGAACATATTATATTTGTGACATCTTTGGGAGAGATTGTCAAAATCATTGAGTTAAAGTTGTCAGTGTGAATAAAATTATTGTTATTATCGTAAGTTGCCATTACTAAAATGTATCACTATTAAGTTATAAATTAAAGTATATTTGCCACTACTAGTAATAATAATAACCAATACAGAGAGCTGGATATGTGCCTAGCACTATTCTAAGTACTGTACATATATGACTTCACTGTCCCTCAGATTTAGGCATCATTTTTGTCCCCATTTTACAGATGCAGCAACTGAGGCATAGAGAGGTAAATATTATTTCCCCAGGGACACATAGCTAAGTCAAGGCAGAAACAGAAATGTTTTTCCTAAAATTTAATGCAGGCACTAATTAAATTTTTTCTTTTTTCCTTTTTTTTTTTTTAAAGACAGAGTCTCGCTGTCGCCCAGGCTGGAGTGCAGTGGCGTGATCTCGGCTCACTGCAACCTCCACCTCCCAGGTTCAAGCGATTCTCCTACCTCAGCCTCCCGAGTAGCTGGGATTACAGGAGTACACCACCATGCCCGGCTAATTATTGTATTTTTTAAATTTTTTTGAGATGGAGTTTTGCCCGGCTAATTATGTATTTTTAGTAAAGACAGGGTTGCACCATGTTAGCCAGGATGGTCTTGAGCTCTTGACCTCGTGATCTGCCCACCTTGGCCTCCCAAAGTGCTGGGATTACAGGCGTGAGCCACCGCACCCAGCCTAAATTTTTTTCTTAATGAGGTGGGGTGTGGTGGCTCACACCAGTAATCCCAGCACTTTGGGAGGCCAAGGCAGATGGATCATCTGAGGTCAGGAGTTGGAGACCAGCCTAGCCAACATGGTGAAACTCCATCTCTACTAAAAAAATACAAAAATTAGCCAGGAGTGGTGGCACGCTCCTGTAATCCCAGCTACTAGGGAGGCTGAGACAGAATCACTTGAACCCAGGAGGCGGAGGTTGCAGTGAGCCAAGATCACACCACTGCACTCCAGCCTGGGCGAGAGAGCAAGACTTCATCTCAAAAATTAAAAATAAAAGTAAATAAATACATAAATAATTTTTTCTTAAAAATAATATTACAAAGACTCAACTTTTAAAAATACTGACCTAGTTCAAATCTTTATTTTTATAATTTCCTATTTTTAAAACTTTATTGAGATGTAATTCACATACGCACAATACAATTCATCCACTTAACATGACAATTAAATTAGCTTTAGTACATTCAGAGTTGTGCAACCATCACAATAGAATTTTAGAATATTTTCATCACCTCCAAGAGAAAACCAGCACCTGTGAGCAGTCACTCCATTTCTACCACCTACCCCCCACCCCAGTCCTAGACAACCACTAATCTACTTTTTGTTTCCCCAGTTTTGCCTATTCTGGACATTTCATATAAATGGAATTATACAATATGTGGTCTTTCCCGACTGGCTTCTTTCATTTAACATGTTTTCAAAATTCATCCACATTGGCAGAATGTATCAGCACCTCATTTCTTTTTATTACTGATTAATATTTCATTTTATGAACATACCACATTTTGTGTATCATTTGATGGACATTTGGGTTGTTTCCACTTTTTGGCAAGCAGGAATAGCACTGCTGTGAACATCTGTGTTCAGGTTTTTGTGTGGACATATGTTGTCATTTCTCCCAGGTAGATACCCAAGAATGCAATTGCTGGATCACATGATACATTTATTTTTAACATTTTCAGAAATTGTCAAGCTGTTTTACAAAACAGCTGCACTATTTTACATCCTACCAGCAATGTAGAAGGTTCCAATTTGTCCACATCTTCTCCAACACTTGTTGTTATCTGTCTTTTGGATTCTAGCCATCCTGTGGGTGTGTAGTGTTATTGTGGTTTCAATTTCCATTTCCCTGATGGCTAGTTATGTCGAGCAGTTTTTCATGTGCTTACTGGGCATTTGTATATCATCCATAGAGAAATGTCTATTTGAGTCCTTTGTCCATTTTTGTTTAGTTATTTATTTATTTGAGATGGAGTCTCGCTCTGTCAGCCAGACTGGAGTGCAGTGGCACAATCTCAGCTCACTGCAGCCTCTGTCTCCTGGGTTCAATCGATTCTCCTGCCTCCGCCTCCCGAGTAGCTGGGATTACAGGTCCATGCCACCACATCTGTCTAATTTTTGTATTTTTAGTAGAGATGGGGTTTCACCATGTTGGCCAGTCTGGTCTCGAATTCCTGACCTCAAGTGATCCACCCACCTTGGTCTCCCAAAGTGCTGGGATTACAGGCATGAGCCACTCCGCCCAGCCTTTGCCCATTTTTTAGTTGGGTTATTTATGGTTTTGTTTTTGTTTTTGTTTTTTTAGCAAAGTTTAAGTGTTCTTTGCGTGTGCTTTTTGTCCCATATCTAAGAAACCATTAAGGCACAGGATTTGAATGCATATCTGGCTCCAGCATTCATATTCTTTTTTTTTTTTTTTTTTTTTTTGAGACAGAGTCTCGCTTCTGTCGCCCAGGCTGGAGTGTAGGCTAGATCTCAGCTCACTGCGGGGCTCTTGCCTCTCCCGGGGTTTACGCATTCTTGCCTCAGCCTCCGAGTAGCTGGGATTACAGGCTACCACCACCTCGCCTGAAAGAGTTGTTTTTTTTTTTTTTGTATTTTAGTAGAGACGGGTTTCACCGTGTTAGCTAGGATGGCCCCATCTCCTGACCTCGGGTGATCCGCCCGTCTCGGCCTCCCAAAGTGCTGGGATTACAGGCTTGAGCCACCGCGCCCGGCCAACATTCATATTCTTAACCATTACACTACACTGCCTGTCTAGAAACTAAATGGCTGTTAGTAACATTGCACATTAAGTTATTACAAGGGTTTCATGTTTTGAGCTAAAAAACACCCATGGGGCAGACACCCTATATTCATCCTCCAACATCAGCACGGACTTCTGAAGGATCCTGGGCTGGAACTGTGATGCCATGTATTAGGGAGAAGGAATGAGTCTCAGGTGAGAGCAGGACTGGTCCCCATGCTGCACACCGCACACCACTGTGACCTCCATGTGCTTCCTCTCAGCCATCACAGTTTCTCCCAAACAGAGATTCACATACAGACACCCCTAATGCTGGGAGGTGTTCACTTTAACGAATTTTCTAGCAGGGTGATGGAAGCAAATCTAGTGACTCTAGGGCTATAGATATCCTGCCAGGAGGCCACACCAGGGCTCTGGAGCAGGCAGTCTCTCTGCAGGGACTGTTTCCCCAGGGCAGCCACAGCTAAAGAGGTCTACCTGGAAGGAAGGTGCTCCCCTGCAGCCTGCCATTCCCACTTGCTGTTTAATGCCACCCAGCTGCATCCAGGGTGTGCAACAGTCCTTGGGATGGAGAAACAGTAGGAGACCAGAAAAGAGGCAAGAGGAAGCCTGAACACACCCAGGATTGAGGTAGCAAGAGGGAGGATAAGGTAGCCTATTCCAGGCTTTGGGGAGTCACTAGAAGCAGCTTGAACAGTCTGGTTCCAGAAAATAGCTCAGGGCTGAGCAAACATGCCAGGACACTAGAAAACAGCCACAGGGACTGAGAAAGAGTCTTGCAGTGACATGAACAGCCAGAGTACAGTCCTTGTAGTTGGGACAGGCAAAGACTCTACAATAGTCAAACAGAAGAGGCAATTGTCACCACATGTCATGCAACAGTGAGAACTACCTTGGAAACAGCCAGAGAAACAAACAAACAGCCGGAGGCTTAAAGCAAAAGTGTCTGGCCTTGAAGAACAGCAGGATTGTTGAACATCTGGAGACCACAAACAGTCCTTGCATTTGGAAGACAGAGGAAAAGGGGATAAGACTCCACAGCCAAAAAAGACCAAGGGACAATCCCTGACGCTCAATTAGCAGTCAGAAAAATAAGAAAATAGCCTGAAGGCCTGGGGAACTGCCAGAGTTGAAGGAAGCATTGCTGAGATTGAAAGAACAGTCAACAAACCAGTGTAAAGAGATCAGGGAACAATAACTGCACCTCATAGAGGGTCATCAGAAACTGTAGTGTCATCACAGAGATCAAAGCCACTATACTGATGACCAATGGGGATTCAACAGACACAGTGTTGGGAGCTACTGTAGCATCAGCAGACATGGCTGTGGGAACACATGACGGTCAAAGACACTGTACAGGTAGCTAATACAGGATCATCTGAAACCATGACGTGCTTTCATGAAGGGTAGGCTCTAATGAACCCCAGGCATTATGCCGGGGCTCATGAGGTCAGCACACTGTACTAAGGGACAATGACGCATCAGTGTGGCAGGGATGGGGCTGATACTGTTATGGAGACAAAACCACTTTAGTGGTGGCTAATCAGCAAAGAGTGACTAAGGGCTAATGTGGGGAGAGCAGACAATAGGCTGATTTTTTATGAAGATTGAAGACGCTGTACTTGTGACCAAGATTAGCAGACACATAGCCGGGCGTGGTGGCGGGTGCCTGTAATCCCAGCTACTGGGGAGGCTGAGGCAGGAAAATTGCTTGAATCTGGGAGGTGGAGGTTGGAGTGAGCCGAGATTGTGCCATTGCACTCTAGCCTGGGCAACAAGACTGAAACTGTCTCAAAAAAAAAAAAAAAAAAAAAAAGATGAGCAGATACAGTGATGACACTAAGATAGGATTGACAGATACTGTGATTGAGAAACATGAGGCAGACTCCATAGTGGTGTCTAGTAGACGGCAGACACAGTGCTGAGGCTCATATAATCAGATTACCGGACATAGTGATGGGCTCCAATGCAGGGCAGCATGTGCTGTGATGGGGCACCATTGCATTCAAAGACATTCTATGCATGGTTGATGGAGGATCACCAGGCAGTGATGGCAGTCAATACAGGGTCAGCAAACACTGTGATTGGGTCTTATGAGAGCCAAAGCCACTGTATTCATGGCCAATGGGTGACCAGAAAGCCAAAGCTAATGTGGAATCGGCAGATACTGTACTGGGAGTTCATGGAGGTTAAAGTCTCTGTTCTTGTG
The DNA here is from genome assembly GCF_008728515.1 of Papio anubis. Taxonomy (NCBI): domain Eukaryota; kingdom Metazoa; phylum Chordata; class Mammalia; order Primates; family Cercopithecidae; genus Papio; species Papio anubis. The sequence continues at coordinate 98,022,396 of NC_044996.1, forward strand.
ACTAAGTGGGGATCAGCAGAGTAATAGTTGCTAAAGTTGGGTCAGCAAAGACATTGCTGGGGCCTCATGGGTGCTGAGGAAACTGTACTGTTGGTTAATGGGGGAGCAACGAACAGTGATAAGAGCTAATCTGGGGTCAGCAGACTCCACTGAGGCCTCAGTGGGCCAATGATACAATACTAGTGGCTAATGGGGGGATTCAGCAGACAAAATGATGGAACTATGGTAAGGACAAAAATATGGTGATGGGCCCAAAAGCAGGGCATCTGTGCTGGTGGCAAGTAAACCAGAAGACATTCACGTATGGTTAGCAGATATACTCATGGGCTGTAATATATGGGCAGTTGACACACCATTAGGGGCTATTTTAGGGAAAGCAGACACCACTGGGTCCTCAAGCTTAAAAATCTTGCAACCCGATAAGGGGAGATCAAAAGACAGTGACATGGTCATGTGAGTTCTGGAGACATTGTGCTGAGACCCAAGAGGACCAAAGTCATCATATTGGTAGCTAATTGGGGAACAGCCATTGGGTGCCATTGTGCTGTGCTGAGCCCACTGTGCTGTGGGCTCATGTGGCAAAGACACGGCACCCACAGCTAATAAAAAATCAGCAGAGAGGCCCAGCACGGTGGTTCACACTTGTAATCCCAACACTTTGGGTGGCTGAGGCAGGAGGATCTCTTGAGTCTAGGAGTTTGAGACCAGCCTGGGCAACATAGCAAGATCCTGTCTCCACAAAGAAATTTAAAAATTAGCCAGGCATAGTGGCGCATGCCTGTAGTCTCAGCAACTTGGGAGGCTGTAGCCAATGGGGAATTAGCAAACAAAATGGTGAAGCTAACATGGAGTCAACAGACACTACATTAGGTCAACAGGAAGACAAAACACAGGGCTGTGAGCTAATGGGAGTCAGCTGTCATCATGCTAAGTCTAAAGGAGGGAAGTAAGACATGATACTGACTTAATGGAAGATCATCAGACACTAAGCTGAGGGTGAAGGTTGGTGATAAGACATGATGTGAGCTAATGGTGGGTGATCAGACATCGTGCTCTGGCTTAAAGGGGTGGTAAGAACTGCTCTGAATTAATGGAGGGGTTAGTAGACACTGGACTGCTGACTCATGGGGGTAAAAACTACTATGATGGTGGCTACTGGAGGATTGGCAGAGACTATCCTTAGGCTCTTGGGAGTCAAATCTACAGTGCAGTGTTGGCAAGTGAGGGAGCACCACAGATGGTGACAGTAGCTGATGAAAGTCAGTATACCCCAGACTGGGGCCTCAGAACATGTCATTTTCATGGGGCAAAACAATTTCTAAAGCCTTAGGAGGACCAAGTCGCCCACTGCCAAGAGTCTTTTATTTGCTCTAGCAATCAGTATTTCTGTTTTCCTCCCAGGCAGCCCAGACATGACTCCTGAAATGGGAACAGGGGGTGTTTTATTGCTTTGTTTTCACATTTCAATTGAGATATAATTTATATACAATAAAATAAATAAACCTTAAGTTAACCCACTTGATGACTATTGTATTCACACTCCAATGAAGATATGGAGTATCTCCATCGCCCCAGTAAGTTCCCTCCTATCCCTTACAAGTCAATTTTCACTCCAGAGGCAACAACTGTTCTGTTTTGTGTCACTATAAATTATCTTTATTTATGTTTGGCATATTCCATAATAAAAATTTAAAAACATCAACCAGGCGCAGTGGCTCACACCTATAATCCCAGCACTTTGGGAGGCCGATGTGGGCAGATCATCTGAGGTCAGAAGTTCAAGATCAGCCTGACCAACATGGTGAAACTCTGTCTCTACTTAAAAGACAAAAAATTAGTTGGGTGTGATGGTGCATGCCTGTAATCCCAGCTACTCAGGAGGCTGAGACAGGAAAATCACTTGAACCCGGGAGGCAGAGGTTGCAGTGAGCAGAGATCATGCCATTGCACCTCCAACCCGGGCAACAAGAGCAAAACTCCATCTCAAAGAGAAAAAAAAAGGGGGAGAGAAGCAGTGAGCTAAAGATCGGAAGTATTGATGAAATGGCATCTTGATATAGTTAATTAATACTTAATAGAGTGAGGGCATACTGCACAGAAAACACAAAAAATATATTTTATATATATTCAAATATATGCTGTATTGTGGGGTAGCTGATGAGTAATTCAAATACCTTGGGTCACGATAATCATTAAAGGATACTCAGGAAAAAAGCAAAAAAGTACTTAATTTAAAAATTTTTTTTTTTTTTTTTGAGATGGAGTCTTGCTGTGTCGCCCAGGTTGGAGTGCAGTGGAACCATCCCAGCTCACTGCAACCTCTGCCTCCTGGGTTCAAGTGATTCTCCTGCCTCAGCCTCCCGAGTAGCTGGGATTACAGGCATGCACCACCAAACCCAGCTAATTTTTACTAGAGACGGGGTTTTGCCATGTTGGCCAGGCTGGTCTCGAACTCCTGACCACAAGTGATCCACCCGCCTCGGCCTCCCAAAGTGCTGAGATTACAGATGTGAGCCACTGTACCCAGTCAAGTACTTAATTTTTTATCAACTTACTGTGACATAGTGCAGTGCTACCAAATATTTAAGGTAAAGGATTCACTTTTACTTATCAAAAAGGTATAGAGTCCCAATAAGATAAATAGGCAAGAAGGTGGGGAAGAACCATTGTTTTGAGAGATGACTAATCTAATCGCAAACAACCTGCTGGCACAACAACCTGTTCCCAAATACCTTGTTCTGTGCAAAGCCCCAGCAGCACAAACTCATTCTTCACATAGCCCCTCCAGCACAACCCTATACAACTTCCCTCCAGCTCTTGCCTCTTTGCAGACAGCCCCTTTCTCTGCTGTGCTGCCCATTGCCTCCTTGCAACCTACTTTCCCTCTAATAGACTTGGTTTCTTTAATTCATGACTGTCTTGGTAAATCTTTTACCACCCGCGATGCCGGCCCCAGCCACCGACAAAAGGTACAATGAAAAACATTTTAAGACAAAACTGAGAGGCTCACCACTAACAGACTCTTACTAAAGGAAACCCTTTGGAGTATTTTTCAGGCACAGAAGAAAATGATCCTGGATGAAACGCAGAAAGTAATGAAGTGCAATCAAGGTGGTAAATATTTGGGTAAAATGAAATGAAAACTGCCCACATCAAACAAAAATGTTGTGCAGGGAGATGTGTGTGTGTGTGAGAGAGACACAAATATTATATATAAGTATATATATATAAACCCCACATCATTATATTTAGAAATATATATGTGTATACCTGTATAAATGCAAAGCTGCTATTAAAAAGTTAACTTTCATAGACAATTTCTTGGAGAAAACCATAAAATACTACTGAAGGGTAGGAAAGATGAGTTAAAAAATAAATAAAGACAGGCCAGGTGCAGTGGCTCACTCCTGCAATCCCAGCACTTTGGGAAGCTGAGGCAGGCGGATCACTTGAGGTCAGGAGTTCAAGACCAGCCTGGCCAACACAGCAAAACCCTATCTCTATTAAAAATACAAAACTCAGGTGGGCGTGGTTGTGTGCACCTATAGTCCCAGCTACTCGGAAGGCTGAGGTATGAGAATCACTTGAACCAGGAGGCAGAGGTTGCAGTGAGCCAAGATTGCACAACTGCATTCCAGCATGGGTGATAGAGCGAGATTCTGTCTCAAATAAATAAATAAATAGGCAAGGTGCAGTAGCTCACACCTGTAATCCCAGCACTTTGGGAGGCTGAGGCGGGCAGATCACCTGAGGTGAGGAGTTTGAGACCAGCCTGGCCAACATGGTGAAACCCCGTCTCTACTAAAAGTACAAAAATTAGCTGGGTGTGGTCATGTGCGCCTGTAATCCCAGCTACTCGGGAGGCTGAGGCATGAGAATTGTTCCATCCCGGGAGGCAGAGGTTGCAGTGAGCCAAGATCACGCCATTGCACTCCAGCCTGGGCAACAAGAGTGAAACTCAGTCTCAAAAAATAAAAAGAGAAAAGAAAAGAAGAGAGAGAGAGAGAGAGAGAGAGAGAGAAGAGGAGAAGAGAAGAGAAGAGAAGAGAAGAGAAGAGAAGAGAAGAGAAGAGAAGAGAAGAGAAGAGAAGGAAAGAACAAAAGAAAGAAAGACAAACCACATTCATGGGAGCCAAGGCTCAAAGCCATTTCATACCTTTCAGATTGACAATAATTTAAAGGACTGATAATAAGTGCTGCTGAATGGCAAAATGAAAACTTTCTCAAACTGCTCATGGGAGTATAAATTAATACAATTTGGAAGGGAAATGTAATACTTAATAAAGTTTAAAAAACCTTCTGTATCAATCAGAGCCAACAAGGAGACAAAAACCACACTAGTTATTTTAACAGAGAGAACTTAAAAATAACTTTAACTAGTTATGAGGTTGTAAACCAAGTAAGTGAAGAGACAAAAAGAGAACATTAAAGTTATCAGGGAGGTAGCCACTGCAGAAAACAGCTGGGCTGGCATAACAAAGGGAAGAAGTTGACAATTTTTTTGGAGACAGGGTCTTGTTCTGTTGCCCAAGCTGGAGTGCAGTGGCGCAATCATGGCTTACTGCAGCTTCAACCTCCAGTCTCAGACTCCCAAGTACCTGGGACCACAGGTGTGGTCCCATGCCTAGCTGATTTTTGAATTTTTTTGTAGAGATAGGGTTTCACCATATTTCCCAGGCTGGTCTTGACTCCTGGGCTCAAGTAATCCACCCACCTTGGCCTCCCAAAGTGCTGGGATTATAGACGCGATCCACTACACCCAACCATAAGTTGAAATTACTAAAACTTAGAAAGATGGAGGAGGGGTCCCACGTGGCTAGAATTCACATCTCTAAGGAGGTGACACCTGCCAGCTGATACTTGTGTCTCAGAGGGAATGGGCTACCATCTGTGAGTGCTGGAAAGCTGCAAACTAGATTAAACCGCTGCTATGACAAGGAACTGCTGGTGTCTGAGTGAAGAAGCAATGCTGAGCAGACACTCCAATGACCAAGAGCTAATAGGAATAGAAAAAAAGGATCAAGTCCCTTCTTCCCTCTCCAGCCCCAAAGTGTATATCTAGTATCTCTTATTGGCAAGGCCCAACAGGGAGCAGTTGGCAAAGCCAAAATGTAGTTTGTAGAGTCACAAAGCACAGTCAAGAAGGGTGGGTTTGGAGCTGGGACACAATAGCTTAATAACCAGCACATTGCCTAAGTCCTATGACCCATCAGTTCCACTTCTAGATTTAGACACTAAACTTGAAAAAGATACAAATGTCTTTTACTACGGGAATGGAGAGATAAATGACTAGTCAGACCTATACTTATCAACAAGGACAGATCTTGGAAAGGTAACATTACATGAAAAAAGCAAGCTGCAGAACTTTAAATACAGTGTGATCCCATTTATGTAAAATTATATAAAGACAATATAGTAGTATGTATTGCACACTTCATGCTATACCAAAAAACTCACAGGAGATTGAAATTCTAAATGTTGAAAGGAAAACCTTTAGAGGAAAGCATAGGAGAATATTATCATCTTGAAACTGATAATATTAAAACATAAAACTTTAGCCGGGCATGGTGGCTCACACCTGTAATCCCAACACTTTCAGAGGCCAAGGTGAGTGGATCACCTGAGGTCAGGAGTTAGAGGCCAGTCTGACCAACATGGTGAAACCCCATCTCTACCAAAAATACAAAAATCAGCCAGGCATGGTGGTGCACACCTGTGATCCCAGCTACTCAAGAGACTGAGGCAGGAGAAATGCTTGAACCCGGGAGGCAAAGGTTGAAATGAGCTGAGGTCATGCCATTGCACTCCAGCCTGGGCCACAGAGTGAGAGTCCATCTCAAAAAAAATTAAAAATAAATAAATAAATAAAACATAAAACTTCAGCAGAAGAAAACAGATGACAAAATTTTAAAAACCAATGACAGTCTGGGAGAAGATATTTGCAACACACATGACTGGAAAAAAAAAAAGGATTTTTATATTCTCATATGTTAAAAAACAACATTTAAACCAAAAAGCAAAAGATGAACAGCCCATTTGAAAACAATGAGCAGAGGACATGAACAGTCAATGCACAGAAAAAAAAACCCAAATAGCCAATCAACAGATAAGATGTTCACACACCACTAATTAGGGAAATCTGAATAAAAGCAATGAGCTATCCCCTAAGGGGATCAGGACATATTTTGATACAAATGTAGGTGCCAAATTTTCACAGGCTCACTGTGTGCCCTGGTGATCATATGCCCCAAGGAGCTTGATCCAATGGTGAGGGAAGTCTTCAGACAGAGGCTTTCTTCATTGTATAACGCCAGGACTGGCCTATGTGAGTTCTCTGATGTTCTGTGAGATGTGCTTTCCGGCAGAAAGCTTTCCCACATTCTTGACACTCAAAGGGTCTCTCTCCTGTGTGAATTCGCTGATGCTCAATGAGGCGTACTTTCACATAGAAGGCATTTCCACATTCACTACATTCATAAGGTTTCTCTCCTGTGTGAGTTCTCCGGTGTTGACAGAGGGATTTCTTCATACTGAAGATTTTCCCACATTCACTACATTCATAGGGTTTCTCTCCTGAATGCATCCTCTGATGTTCAATTAGGCGTGCTTTCACATAGAAAGCATTACCACACTCGTTACATTCATAAGGTTTCTCTCCTGTGTGAATTCTCTGATGGATCCCAAGAGATGAGTGCACCCTGAAAGATTTCCCACATTCATTACACTGATAGGGCTTTTCACCTGTGTGAGTTCTCTGATGATTATTGAGAGTCATCTTCATTCGGAAGAATTTCCCACATTCACCACACTCATAGGGTTTCTCACCTGTGTGAATTCTTTGATGCTGATTTAGGGATTTCTTTGCACGGAAGTTTTTCCCACACTCCCCACATTCATAAGGTTTCTCCCCTGTGTGAGTTCTGTGGTGTTGGGTAAGGGATATCTTTACACGAAATGTTTTCCCACATTCACTACATTCATAGGGTTTCTCCCCTGTGTGAGTTCGCTGATGAATTGTGAGGGTTGCCTTCTCAGAAAAGGTTTTCCCACATTCAGTACATTCATAGGGTCTCTCTCCAGTGTGTGTTCTTGTATGTAGGATGAGTTGTGACTTCCTGCCAAAAGATTTCCCACATTCATTACATTCAAAGGGTCTCTCCCCTGTGTGAGTTTTCTGATGAGCAATGAGGTATGATCTTGCACTGAAGGTTTTTGCACATTCACCACATTTATAGGGTCTCTCTCCTGTGTGTATTCTCAGATGTTCAACAAGGTTTGATTTCCTGCAATAAGCTTTCCCACATTCATGACATTCAAAGTTTTTATCTCCTGTGGGTGTTCTTTTACGTCTAACAAAGCCTGTTTTCTCATGGAAGGCTTTCCCACATCCATTATATTCAACATTTTGATCCAATGTTTGAATCTTCTGATGGTGAAGAAAGTCATTATCATGTCTGAGGGCATTATCCCCAACAGAACCATTGCCACACAGCAGTGAGAGAGATCCTTTAAAAACAAATCACAGCATGTCACTCATTTATGTAAAATCCCAAACTGGCTTCTCTTGTCACAGTATAAAATTAAACTCCTTAACACAACCTTTAAAACTCTATTCCAGCCGGGCACAGTGGCTCATGCCTGTAACCCCAGCACTTTGGGAGGCCAAGGTGGGCGGATCACTTGAGGTAAGGAGTTTGAGATCAGCCTGCCCAACATGGCAAAACTCCATCGCTACTAAAAATACAAAAATTAGCTGGCCATAATGGTGCCCACCTGTAATCCCAGCTACTTGGGAGGCTGAGGCAAGAGAATCACTTGAACCCAGGAGGTGGAGGTTACAGTGAGCCAAGATCGTGCCACTGCACTCCAGCCTGGGTGACAGACGTGAGACTCCATCTGAAAAATACAAACAAACAAACAAAAAAAACCCTCTATTTCCTAAAAGCACATATCAATATCTATCCTTCTTTTTTTTTTTTTTTTTTTTTTTTTTTTGAGACGGAGTCTCGCTCTGTCGCCCAGGCTGGAGTGCAGTGGCCCGATCTCGGCTCACTACAAGCTCCGCCCCCCGGGTTCCCGCCATTCTCCGGCCTCAGCCTCCCGAGTAGCTGGGACTACAGGCGCCCGCCACCTCACCCGGCTAGTTTTTGTATTTTTTAGTAGAGACGGGGTTTCACCGTGTTAGCCAGGATGGTCTCGATCTCCTGACCTCGTGATCCGCCCGTCTCGGCCTCCCAAAGTGCTGGGATTACAGGCTTGAGCCACCGCGCCCGGCAATATCTATCCTTCTTACCTTGCACTGATTTTCTTTTCAACATCAAACATATGATGTATTTATTTGTTTCTGGTCACTTTCCTCTACTATATTGTAATCTCCAAGAGAACAGAGATATTATTTTATTCACTACCAGTTTCCCACACCTAGAACATACCCAGCATATAACTGATACTCATTTAAAGTTTCATGGATGACTAAATGAATATATGAACGAATGCCTGATAACAGAAAGCATCCAAGGCAATGGAGGGAAGGAAGAATAAATGTTGTCAGGCGTGGTGGCTCATACCTCTGACCCTAGCATTTCCAGAGGCCATGGCAGGTGGATCACTTGAGCCCAGGAGTTCAAGACCAGCCTGGACAACATAGTGAGATTCTGTCTCAACAACAAAAAAAATAATAATAATACAAAAATCAGCCAGGCATGGTGGTGTGTGCCTGTAGTCCCAGCTACTAGGGAGGCTGCCCTGGAAAGGTCACTTAAAACGGGGCAGTTGAGGTGTTAAGTTGAGGTTGAACCATGATTGCACCGTTGCACTCCAGCCTGGGCAACAGAGAGATACTCTGTCTCAAAAAAATAAAAGAATAAATGCTTAAGATGAGGCAGAGATAAATAACAGTGGTAAATAACTTAAAAATCAAGATAAAGGCCAGGTGCGGTGGCTCACGCCTATAATCCCAGCACTTTGAGAGGCCAAGGCAGGTGGATCACTTGAGGTCAGGAGTTTGTGACCAACCTGGCCAACATGGTGAAACCCTATCTCTACTAAAAGTACAAAAATTAGCCAGGCGTGGTGGCATGCACCTGTAATCCCAGCTGCTCGAGAGGCTGAGGCAGGAGAATTGCTTGAGCCCAGGAGGCAGAGGTTGTGGTGAGCTGAGATCACACCACTGCACTCCAGTCTGGATGACAGAGTGAGACTCCATCAAAAAAAAAAAAAAAAAATCAAGATAAAACAGGAGAAAGCACTGAAGTTTGAGTGTGATATTAAGATGTGTGACTGGTATCTGAAGCATGTAGACCTTCCGTCCTTATTTTCAAAGAGCTAGGACCTCTAAAAAGAGATTCCTAGAAAGTGTTGCACCCTTTGACCTGAATTTCCGGGCTCTTATTTCCCCTATTTTCCATATGTCCAGTTCTTGCCCACTTACCTGAGTAACAATGGCCTGAGGATTCCTCCTCTAATATCCACAGCTCTTCTCCTCGCTCCAACTTGAAAATCATCTCTGGTTTGGCCACGCAGAGGCCTGTTAATGGGAAATGGCACAGGACGTGGGCCAAGTTGTCTGAGCTCTAGGGCCTCTGATGGAGGAGGAAGGTGCATCTTCATGAGCTGCACAAGGAAGGGGGCCCATTTAAAGCTTTCATTGGGGAAGTAAGAACACACACATTTTTCCTGGTGCCCTAAACTGACTACTCATCTGTGACTCTCAATATCATTAAACCCTCACAAGGCTGCACATGTTACAGCAACCAAGAAAGGAAACACATGCTCCTAGGAGTTACATGGACAATCATCCTCACCCACAGATGCCAGGTTGCTGTAGGTCTCCAGCATCACATCCTTGTGCATGGTCCTCTGAGCAGGGTCCAGTCTGTGCCACTCCTGTCGGGTGAAATCCACAGCCACGTCCTCGAATGACACGGACCCCTGTAATAACAATCTCCAGTGATCAGAATGGGATGCATGAAAAAGATGTGCAGGAACTAATCTTCTCAATGGAGCCCTGTTGAAAGTCGACTAAAAGGAGCTACACTGGATACCTGATTTCGTGTCTTGCTTGATATACTTTTGGGGTGGGGGGTACCCAGAACAGCTCTGTTACTGTGTTAATTTATTAATGCATGAAGAAAAGACCACTGCACTCCTGAGTTAACACTATGTGCCTCAGTAAGCATATTTCTGGAAAACCAATAAAAAAAACAAACAAACACTATGTGTCGGGACATGTGCAAGTTGCTGGGTTAAAAAATGAAGAAGCAGTCTGGGCGCAGTGGCTCACGCCCGTAATCCCAGCACTTTGGGAGGCCAAGCTGGGCAGATCGCCTGAGGTCAGAAGTTCAAGACCAGACTGGCCAACATGGTGAAACCCCATCTCTACTAAAAATACAAAAATTAGCTGGGCTTGCTGGTGCACATCTGTAGTCCCAGTTACTCAGGAGGCTGAGGCAGGAGAATCGCTTGAACCCAGGAGGTGGAGGTTGCAGTGAGCCAAGATCACACCACTGCACTCCAGCTCGGGTGACAGAGCAAGACTCCATCTTAAAAAAAAAAAAAAGAAGAAGAAGAAGAAGAAGAAGCTGGCTGGGCATGGTGGCTCACATCTGTGATCATAGCACTTTGGGAGGCCAAGGCAGGCAGATCACTTGAGGTTAGGAGTTCAGACTAGCCTGGCCAACATGGTGAAACCTCATCTCTACTAAAAATAAAAAATAAAAAATAAAAATTAGCTGGGCATGGTGGAGGGTGCCTGCAGTCCCAGCTACTCAGGAGCCTGAGGCAAGAGAATCACTTGAACTCAGGAGGTAGAGGCTGCAGTGAGCTGAGATTGTGCCACTGCACTCCAGCCTGGGTGACAGAGAGACCCTGTCTCAAAACAAACAAACAAAATATATTTATACTTATAAACAATACAGAAGTGCTGTTCTGTGGGAGAAAGGGAGACAGTATTGCTCCCAGGATAACTGCATGAACAGCTGGGATGAGGCTGGAGCCATATATAGACATTAGCAAAACAGGATAGACAAAGAGTTGATGGAAGAAAAATTGAGATTGATTTTAGAGTGTTTATGGAACATACTGACGGAGATGTTCAGCTGGAGTTCAGGAGAGAAGGCTAGCAGAGGCCAAGGTTTGGGGAGGGTAGGATCATTTCAGTACCAGCTGAAACCACCAGAATAAATTGGATAGCTAAGAAAGAGCACAGTTTGAGAGAAGCACCAAGTACAGAGTTTGAGGGAGCACCAATATGCTATGAAGGTTGCAGAGTAAATTCTTGATATGGTTTGGATCTGCGTCTTCACCCAAATCTCATGTTGAATTGTAATCCCCAATGTTGGAGGTGGGGCCTGGTGGGAGGGGATTGGATTATGGGGGTAGTTTCTCATGGTTTAACACCATCCTCCCTTGGTGCTGTCATCGCCATAGTGAGTTCTCATGAGATCTGGTTGTTTAAAAGTGTGTGGCACCTGTGCCCCAATTCCTCCCGCTCTGGCCATGTAAGATGTGCCTGCTGTCTGGGCACAGTGGCTCATGCCTGTAATCCCAGCACTTTGGGAGGCTGAAGCAGGCGGATAGCTTGAGCCCAGGAATTTGAGCAGACTGGGCAACATGGCGAAATCCTGTCTCTACAAACAAACAAAAATTAGCTGGGCATTGTGGTGCATGCCTATAATCCCAGCTACTTGGGGGACTGAGGCAGGAGGATCACTTGAGCCCAGGAGGTCAAGGCTGCAGTGAGCCAAGATGACACCACTGCACTCCAGCCTGTGTGACAGAGCGAGATCCTATCTTACACACACACACACACAAAGATATGCTGCCGGGCATGGTGGCTCACGCCTATAATCCCAGCACCTTGGAAGACTGAGGTGGGTGGATCACCTGAGGTCAGGAGTTTGAGACCAGCCTGGCTAACATGGTGAAACCCCATTTCTACTATAAATACAAAAATTAGCGGGGCGTGGTGGTGCACACCTGTAATCCCAGCAATCCCAGCTACTCAGGAGGCTGAGGCAGGAGAATCGCGAATCACTTGAACCCAGGAGGCGGAGGTTGCAATGAGCTGAGATCATGCCCTTGCACTCTAGTCTGGGTGACAAGAGTGAAACTCCGTTTAAAAAAAAAAAAGTTATTTCTTCCTCTTTGCCTTCTGCTATGGATTGGAAGTTTCCTGAGGCCTCCCCAGAAGCCATTATGCTTTTTGTAGAGCCTGCAGAACCATGAGCCAATTAAATCTCTTTTCTTTATAAATTACCCAGTCTCAGGTATTTCTTTATAGCAATGCAAGAACAGACTAATACAATTATTAGATGGTAGAAATAGAACCAGGAAAGTGTGGGGTCTTGGAAGGTAGGAGGGGAGACAGTTTCAAGTAACAGTGCCATTTCCAGTTTAAAGTGATAGGTAAGAAATGAGCCAGGTATGGTGGTGCAGGCCTGTAATCCCAGCTACTCAGGAGGCTGAGGCAGGAGAATTTCTTGAACTCGGGAGGTGGAGGTTGCAGTGAGCCAAGTTCCATCTCAAAAAAAAAAAAAAGAGAGAGAAAAAAAGAAAAGAAATGGAAGATATATTACTATATACCCCCAACGACATTAAAATGAGAATAAGAGAATGCCACGAACATCTTTATTCACATAAATTCACCAACTTAGATGAAATGGACCAATTCCATGAAATATATAAAACACCAAAACTTACCCAAAGAGAAACTGACAACTGAATGGAATATCAATTAAAGAAACTGAATTTGTGGTTTAAAACCTTCCAAAAAAGAAATTCCCAGGCCTTGATAGTTTCACTAGTAAATTCTACCAAATATTTAAGGAATACATCAGTTCTATACAATCCTTCCTCTTCCATTTTCTAGACAAGGACACTTCTCATTTTATGAGGCCATCATTATCCTGATTACAACATCAGACAAAGACATGACAAGAAAAGAAAATTGCAGTCCAATATCCCTTATAAACATAGAAGTAAAAAGCCTCGGGCCGGGCGCGGTGGCTCAAGCCTGTAATCCCAGCACTTTGGGAGGCCGAGACGGGTGGATCACGAAGTCAGGAGATCAAGACCATCCTGGTGAACACGGTGAAACCCCGTCTCTACTAAAAAATACAAAAAAAAACTAGCCGGGCGAGATGGCGGGCGCCTGTAGTCCCAGCTACTCGGGAGGCTGAGGCAGGAGAATGGCGTGAACCCGGGAGGCGGAGCTTGCAGTGAGCTGAGATCTGGCCACTGCACTCCAGCCTGGGCGGCAGAGCGAGACTCCGTCTCAAAAAAAAAAAAAAAAAAAAAAAAAAGCCTCAACAAATATTAGCAAATCAAATCCAGCAACATATGTAAACACATAGCATGATCAGTTGGTGTTTATCCAGAGTATGCAAGGTTGGCTGAACATTTTTAAATCAATCAATATAATCCACCATGTTAAGAAACTAAAACAGAAAAACCACACAATCATCAATTGATACAGAAAAGTCATTTGACAAAATTCAACATTGATTCGTGACAAAAATTCTCATCAAAGTAGGAATAGAAGGAAACTTCTTTGACCTGCTAAAGATCATCTACCAAAAACCTACAGCTGACATCATACGTAATGAAAAAGACTGAATGCTTTCTCTAGAAGATCAGGAAAAAGGCGAGAGACGTCCACTTTTACGAATCCTATTTGAAATCAAAATCCTACTCAAAGTCCTACTTTAGTGAAATCAGGCAAGAAAAAGGAAATAAAAGGCATATAACCGGTTGGAAAGAATAAATAAAACTGTCTCTGTTCTCACACAATATGATTGTCTATGTAGAAAATCCCAAGGAATCTACAAAGAAGCTCTTAACAAGACTGCAAGACACAAAGTCAACTCATCGAAGTCAATCATGTTTCGGCTGGGCATAGTGGCTCACACCTGTAATCCCAGCACTTTGGGGAGCCCAGGCAGGCATATCGCCTGAGGTCAGGAGTTCAAGACCAGCCTAGCCAACATGGCGAAACCCTGTCTCTACTAAAAATTTTACTTTGGGAGGCCGAGACGGGCGGATCACGAGGTCAGGAGATCGAGACCATCCTGGCTAACACGGTGAAACCCCGTCTCTATTAAGAAATACAAAAAAACTAGCCGGGCGAGGTGGCGGGCGCCTGTAGTCCCAGCTACTCGGGAGGCTGAGGCCGGAGAATGGCGTGAACCCGGGAGGCGGAGCTTGCAGTGAGCTGAGATCCGGCCACTGCAGTCCAGCCTGGGTGACAGAGCGAGACTCCGTCTCAAAAAAAAAAAAAAAAAAAAAAAGAGAGAGAGAGTGAGAAAGAAATACAGTAAATGTAATATATACACCCAGTAATTACAACATAAAATAAAATGAGAGAACTGAGACCAAGCTTAACAGTAATGTGAATAAATACAAATGGGCTTAATTCACTTATTACAAGAAAAAGGGGGGCAAATGTGGTGGCTCACACCTATAATCCTAGCACTTTGGGAGGCTGAGGCGGTAGGACTGCTTGAAGCCAGGAGTTCAAGACCAGCCTGGCCAACATAGGAAGACACTATCTTTATTTATTTAAAATAATAATAATAATATTTTTAATAAAATATTAAAGCTAAGCTACGAGGACACAAAGGCATAAGAATGATACAATGGACTTTGGGGACTGAGAAGAAAGGGTGGGAGGTGGGTGAGGGACAAAAGACTACACATTGGGTATACAGCTTGGGTGATGGGTGCACCAAAATCTCAGAAATCACCACTATAGGACTTATTCATGTAACCAAACACCAACCATTCCCCAAAATCTACTGAAATAAAAAAGAAACTGAAAAATAAAAATGAAAAAACCTAAAAATATGTAAAAGCTACGTTTTCCATGTAAAGTCAGCGAAGTATCAAAGACAACTGCATTTAATTACTATTACATATGTCTGGCTGGGCTATTCTGTTGATGGGTCAGCAATATTTAGGTGAATAATAAAATAAAAACATATACAATCAAAAAATAAATAAATAAAATAAAAAGGGTTTAACATTGCCTCATAAAGCAAAGCCCAGCACTATGCTGCATACAAGAGACATGCTTAAAACACATTCATGCAAAAGGCTAAAATTAAAAGGGTTGGACAAAAATTTACCAAATGCCTAATAAACCTGCACGTGTTCCTGATGCGGTTTGGCTCTGTGACTCCATCCAAATCTCATGTTGAATTACGATCTTCAAATGCTGGAGGAGGGCCGCCGGAAAGTGACTGGAACGGCAGGATTTCCTCTTGTTCATTTTGAGAATGAGTCTCGGCTTCTGTCAGCCAGGCTGGAGTGCAGTGGCTGAATCTCAGCTCACTGCAAGCCCTCCCAGGTTCACGCCATTCTCTCCTGCCTCAGCCTCCCCGAGTAGCTGGACTCACAGGCGCTCCTCGCCCCACCTCGCCCGGGCTAGTTTTTGTATTTTTTATGGAGATCGGGTTTCACCATGTTAGCCCATGTTGGATGGTCTCATCTCCTGACCTCGGTGGATCCCACTGCCTCGGCCTCCCAAAGTGCTGGGATTACAGGCTTGAGCCACTGCCACCGCCTCATTTTTTTTTTTTTTTTTTTTTTATTTTTTTTTTTTTTTTGAGATCAGTCTTCTGTTGCCCAGGGCTGGAGGCAGTGGCCAGGATCTCAGCCTCACTGCAAGCTCTGTCTCGGTTTACTTTATTCTCCTGCCTCAGCCTCCCTCGAGTAGCTGGGACTAGTACCAGCCACCGCCTCGCTAGTTTTTGTATTTTTTAGTAGAGACAGGGCTCTCACCGGTTAGCTTGCATGGTCTCCGGGATCTCCTGGATTCCTGCGTGATCCCGCCTGCCTCGCCTCCCAAAGTGCTGATTACAGGCTTGAGCCATCACCGGGCCTTTTTTTTTTTTTTTTTTTTTAAAAGACAGGAGTTTGTTCTGTTGCTGAGGCTGAGTGCAGCGTGGCTACCATCTTGGCTCACTGCAGCCTCCACCTGTGGGGTTCAAGTGATTCTCCTGCCTCAGCTCCTGAGTAGCTAGATTACATGACACTATACCCAGCTAACTTTTTGTATTTTAGTAGAGATGGGGTTTCATCATGCTGGCTGGTAGGCTGGTCTCAATTCCTGACTTAGGTGATTCACCCAATCTTGGCTTCCCCAAAGTGCTGGGATTACAGGTGTGAGCCACCACGCCTCGGCCTCCCTTCTTTCCTGTGATAGTGAGAGTTCTCATAAGATCTGCTGTTTTAGTGTGTGGCACTTCCCTTGCGGTTTCTCCTGCTACATGTGAGACATGCCTTTGCTTCTCCTTCACCTTCCACCATAAATGGTGCTTCTGAGTCCCTCCCAGAAGCAGAAGCCTGTCCAGCTCTGTGGAACCTACTGTGAAACACTTTGAACTCTATTCTTTTTTTTTTTTTTTTGAGACGAGTCCCCACTTTAGCTCACTCCAGGCTGGGAGTGCAGTGGCGTGATCTCGTCCCCGCCTCCCGGGTTCACACCATTCCTGGGGCTCTCAGCCTCCCCAAGTAGCTGGGACTACAGGTGCCCGCCCACCACGGCCGGGCTAATTTTTGCATTTTTAGTAGAGATCGGGATTTCACTGTGTTAGCCAGGATGGTCTCGATCTCCTGACCTCATGATCCTCGCTCACCTCGGCCTCCCCTAAAGTGCTGGGATTACAGGCATGAGCCACCGCTACCGGGCCTGAACCTCTATTCTTTACAAAACTACCCAGGTCGCTCTTTATAGGAGTGTGAGAACAGACTAATACAGTACCTGAATCTAAAATAAAAGTTAAAAAAAAAAATTTTTTAAATAAATACAAAGCAAACAAAAAGTCAAGACAATAGAGAATAAGAATAATATCCAGAATAATTTGGTTAGGAATTAGAGAAAGC
Organism: Papio anubis; assembly: GCF_008728515.1. NCBI lineage: Eukaryota > Metazoa > Chordata > Mammalia > Primates > Cercopithecidae > Papio > Papio anubis. Next base: position 98,039,277 of record NC_044996.1, read on the forward strand.
TAAAAAGTGAGCTGAGATCACTAAATCACCGTGACTCAATTTGGGCAACACAGCAAGACTCCCCTGTCTCCAAAAAAAAAAAAAAAAAAAAAAAAAAAAAAAAAAAAAAAGAATGCAAGAAGAAATATAAATATTCTCTAATGGAGACTTAACATACCATTCACAGAATGAGACAGATTAAATGGACAAAACATAGCAATAACATAAAGAACCTAAAACCATAATCAGTAAGGTTAACTTTTGAATGTATATATTGAACACCACCCTGATCATATAGAATATACTTTTTTCTCAATGCGGCAATACAAAATATTCACAAAACTTGGTCAAATACTAGGGCACAAAGAAAACAACCTCTGTGAAGATTCCTAAGATATATTTACATAAACAACACTGATCACAATCAATAAAACAAAAATTAATAGTTAGAAATTGGATGTGTTTTCGTTTAAAAACTAAGTATGGGAATTCAAAGGGCCTAGAACATGGCCAGGCACGGGTGGCTCCAGCCCAGTAATCCCAGCACCTGGAGGCCGATGGGCAGATCAATGGTGTCAGGAGATCGACCATCCTGGCTAATAATGATGAAACCTCGGCCTCTCTACTTAAAAATACAAAAACCAGTCAAGGGTGGCTGGCTCGTAGCCCAGCTACCGGGAGGCTGAGGCAGGGTGAAACGCAAACGTGGTGAAAGTGGCTTGCGTGAGCTGGAGATCCCGCCATCGCACTCCAGCCTGGGCGACAGAGCGAGACTCCATCTTCAAAAAAAAAAAAAAAAAAAAAAAAGAAAGAAAGAAAGAAAAGAAATAATAGCTGAAAGTAAAGGAATGAATACATGGGTTATGCAACAAAGGAAATCCACCATCATGGTATTCTACAAAGCATTGCTTCTGACCAAGGAACTTATTTCATAGCAAAAGCAGTGGGGCAATGGGACCATGCTCATGGAATTCACAAGTCTCACCATGTTCCTCACCATGCTTTTTGAAGACTCAGTTACAGTGCCAACTAGGTGACAATACCTTGCCGGGCTGGGGCAATGTCCTGCAGGAGTCTGAATATTCTCTGAATCCACATTTAATATATGGTGTGACTTCTCCCATAGCCAGGATTCACAAGTCCAGGAATCAAGGGGGCAAAAATGCAAATGGCTCCCAGCTACTCAGGAAGCTGAGGCAGGAGTATCACTTGAACCCGGGTGGTAGAGGTTGCAGTGAGCTGAAGTCGCGCCACTGCACTCCAGCCTGGGCAACAGAGCAAGACTCCGTCTCAAAAAAAAAAAAAACTCACAAAAACAAACAGAAATGCAAATGGCACTACTCACTATTACCCCTAGTAACCCACTAGCAAAATTTTTATTTCCTACCTTCATGATCTTATGCTCCACTGATATAGGGGTCTTTGTTCCAAAAGGAGGAAAGCTTTCACCAAGGCACACAACAGTGATTTCATTGAACTGGAAGCTAAGACTGCCACACGGCCACTTGAGGCTTCTCATGCCTCTGAGGTAACAGGAAAAGAAGGGAGTTGCTGTATTGGCTGGAGCATCTGATCCTAACTACCAAGATTAAATTGACTTGCAGCAGGGCACGATGGCTCACGCCTGTAATCCCAGCACTTCGGGAGGCCAAGACAGGCAGATCACTTGAGGTCAGGAGTTCTAAGCTACCCTGGCCAACATGGTGAAACTTCGTCCTTACTAAAAATACAAAAATTAGCCAGGCGTGGTGGCAAGCACCTGTAGTCCCAGCTACTTGGAAGGCTGAGGCAGGAGAATCGCTTGAACCCAGGAGGCGGAGGTTGCAGTGAGCCAAGATCGCGCTGCTGCACTCCAGCCTAGGTGACAGCAAGACTCCATCGCAAAAAAAAAAAAAAAAAAAAAAAAGTAGGCAGGCATGGTGGCACATGCCTGTAATCCCAGCTACTTGGGAGGCTGAGGCAGGAGAATCATTTAAACCTGGGAGGCAGAGGTTGCAGTTAGCCAAGATCGCTTCACTGCACTTCAGCCTGGGCAACAGAGTGAGACTCCATCTCAAAAAAAGAAAGAAAGAAAGAAAGAAAAAAGACATTGGGTTGCTATTAAACAATGAAGATAAAGAAGAGTAGGCCTGGAATACAGAGGACCCCTTAAAGCACACTACAATGCCCTGTGATTAAAGTCAATTGAAAACTACAACAACCCAATTCAGGCAGGACTAACAGTAGCCGGCTGATATAATTTGGCTGTGTCCCCACCCAAATCTCAGAAATTACGTCTGTATATAAATATATAATTTTTTTTTTTGAGATGGAGTTTCACTCTTGTTGCCCAGGTTGGAGTGCAATGGCACGATCTCAGCTCACTGCAACCTCCGCCTCCTGGGTTCAAGCAATCCTCCTGTCTCAGCCTCCCGAGTAGCTGGGATTACAGGCATGCACCACCACATGCAGCTAATTTTTTGTCTTTTCAGTAGAGATGGGGTTTCACCATGTTGGTTGAAGTGGGTAGAAATCAGTGACAAATAGAGAGAAACAGAAAGAATAGGCCAGACGTGGTGGCTCACATCTATAATCCCAGCACCATGGTCAGACTGGTCTGGAACTCCTGACCTCAGATGATCTGCCCGCCTTGGCCTCCCAAAATGCTGGGATTACAGGCATAAGCTACCGCACCCGGCCAATATATAATTTTTTTTAGAGGCAAGGTCTTGCTATGTCACCCAGGCTGGACTGGATCCTCTTCCCTCAGTCGCCTAAGTAGCTGGGACTACAGGCATGCACCACTGCCCCTGGCTACAGGACTATAATTTTTATGAGTATTTCTTCCTTATTTTGTTAGGCATATGTGTGTAGATATATAAATATATATGCATGTACATCACAAGTATTTGTTTTGTTCCCTCTCTTATCCTCTTATCATCTAACATAAAATCTATTAATACTTAACTTTGTAGTATGATATTTATTTTTTGAGACAAGGTCTCGCTGTCTCACCCAGGCTGGAGTGCAGTGGCTCAATCACAGCTCACTGCAGCCTCGACCTCCAAAGGCCCAGGCAGTCCTCCCATCTCAGCCTCCTGAGTAGCTGGGACCACAGGCACACACCACCACACCTGTCTAATTTTTGCATTTTTTATAGAGATGGGTTTTCACCATGTTGCCCAGGCTGGTCTCAAACTCCTGACCTCAAGTGACCCTCCCACTTCGGCCTCCCAAAGTGCTAGGATTATAGGCGTGAGCCACCACTCCTGGACCACAATATTTATTTAAGTTACAGGACATGAGGGGAAAGTGTGAGCATCGCCCACTGACTTTTTCTTCTGAGGAAAAGAAGGTGTTTTTAGTTGTATATTTGACAATTGCATCATGTTAGACAGAAGTACGAGCTTGTTATATTTATTTAGAGATTAAGTATGATTTAAAGAGATGTGTATAGGTGCCAAGATAATGAAGGGTGGACTGCAATAATCAATTTGATGTGTCGATTGGAATGGATATATGCCCCAGTTATTCAATCAAACACTAATTTAAGTGTTGCTGTGAAGATATTTTGTAGATGTGATTAACATCTACAATTAAGCCAGGCATGGTGACACACACCTGTAGCCCCAGCTATTCAGGACGCTGAGGCAGGAGGATAGCTTGAGCTCAGGAGTTCAAAACCAGCCTAGGCAACATAGCAAGATGCCCATCTCTTGAATAAAAAAATCTAGCCAGGAGCAGTGGCTCATGCCTATATTCCCAACACTTTGAGAGGCTAAGACAGGAGGATTTCTTGAGCCCAGGAGTTTGAGCAATGCCTGGGAAACATGGCGATGCCTCCACCCCTGTAACCCCAGCATTTTGGGAGGCCAAGGTGGACAGACAGGTTGAGCCCAGGAGTTCAAGACCAACCTGGGCAACATGGTGAGACCCCGTCTCTACAAACAAAAATACAAAAAGTTAGCTGGACATGGTGGTGTGCGCCTGTAGTCCCAGCTACTTGGGAGGCTGAGGTAGGAGGATCACTTGAGCCTGGGAAGTCAAGGCTGCAGTGAGCTGAGATCACACCACTGTACTCCATTCAGCCTGAGCAATAGAATGAGATCTTACCAAAAACAAAACAAAACAAAACAAAACAAAAACACTGCTGAGGAGGGCTCAGAAGGAAGGAAGTAACACAACTAAGAAAGCTTCTATCATCTTACAAAATACAAACATCATCCTGCACAAAATGTTGGAAATATGAATGTTAAAAGTGCTTCTAGTTTGACTCAGAAAGAAATGAGGAACATGATATTGGAAACTAGATGAAAACCCATCCTTGTTATATAATGGCAGAAAACTTAACAGAATTTTATTCTGGAAATACCCAGAGGTACTTTCCATACAAATACTTTGGTATTTATTTAGCTGAGAGATTTTCGAGCAATGTGTTTGAAGGGGCGGCCTGGTTTTTTCTTACAGCTTACAGAAAAATGTGAGACATAAGAGATACATTGAGTAAGAAACTGCTAAGCAAAAAGGAACCAGCACTTGATGATTTGGGAGATTCTCAGCCGATCCAGATTGTAATAGATGCTAAAATTAGAAAATTCACTGTTGGCCAGGTAGAGTGGCTCATGCCTATAATCCCAGCACTGTAGGAGGCCAAGGTGGGAGGATCACTTGAGCTCAAGAGTTCGAGACCAGCCTTGGCAACAAAGTGAGACCCCATCTCTACAAAAAATAACAGAATTAGCCAAGTGCCTGATTGGGGTTGGAACTTAGAGCCCCACACTCAACATCCTGGGAGGGAAGAGTGGCTGAAGGTTGACTCGATCACCAGTGGTCAATGGTTTAATCAATCATGCCTAGGTAATGAAGCCTCCATAAAAAACCAAAGGGGCGCAGTGGCTCACGCCTGTAATCCCAGCACTTTGGAAGGCCAAGGCAGGCGGATCATGAGGTCAGGAGATTGACACCATCCTGGCTAATATGGTGAAACCCTGTCTCTACTAAAAATACAAAAAATTAGCCAGGCATGGTGGCACACACCTGTAGTCCCATCTACTTGGGAGGCTGAAGCAGGAGAATCACTCGAACCCGGGAGGCAGAGGTTGCAGTGAGCCAAGATCTCGCCGTTGCACTCCAGCCTGGGCGACAGAGCAAGACTTTGCCTCAAAAAAAAAAAAAAAGAGGGGGGGTACTGGGGGTGGTAGCTCACACCTGTAGTCCCAGCTACTCAGGAGGCTGAGACAGGAGGATAGCTGGGCTGGAGCCCAGGAAGTTGAGGCTGCAGTGAACTGTGATCATGCCACTGCACTACAGCCTGGATGACAGAGTGAGACCTTGTCTCAAAAAGAAAAAAAAGAAAATTCACTGTTGGGAAAGCATGCTCTTTTCCTGGAAAGATTAGATATGTGACTCAAGGATCTGATGACCCATTTCAGCAGAATCAGGAATAGAGATGGGATTATCCAAGAAAGCTCTGTGGATGGCCTTCTTGTCTAATAGGAACACACACAGGAGAATGACAAGGCTTTTGAGAATGTTATACCAGTACAAACACTGCCAGCTTAAATGGAAAGAAACAGAGAAAAGACAAAATGACAGAAGGCTGTCAGACTTCCAAAATTTTACAGGCAGGAAATGGGCTAATTGAACTGTCTGGTTATAAACATGTGCTACCTTCAAGAAAAAGGAAGAATGACTCCAAGGGCAGAACCACAGGTGCAGAGGCATGGGTAAGGCAGAGGCCAAGAGAGCAAAGCAACAGGAGATTTTTTTTTTTTTTTTTTTTGAGACAGAGTCTTGCTCTGTCCCCCAGGCTGGAGTGCAGTGGCAGGATCTCAGCTCACTGCAACCTCCGCCTCCCGGGTCCAAGCGATTCTCCTGCCTCAGCCTCCTGAGTAGCTGGGATTAGAGGGGTGCGCCACCCGTGCCTGGCTAATTTTTGTATTTTTAGTAGAGACAGGGTTTCATCATGTTGGCCAGGCTGGTCTCGAACTCCTGACCTCAGGTGATCCACCTGCCTCAGCCTCCCAAAGTGCTAGGATTACAGGTGTGAGCCACCATGCCCGGCCTCAACAGGGGATTCTTTTCAGGCCTTAATCTAACAATATTTTCCCTACTGGGTGTCAAACTCGATTGGGATCAGTGAACCCTTTATGACTTCCAATTTCTGCCTTTTGGAATGGGAATATCTATCCTATGCCTATCCCACCATTGTAGTTCTGGAAACAGGTAACTTGTTTTCCAGTTTCACAGATCCACAGGCAGAAACTGATGCCGTAATGGGTTAAGACTTTGGGGTATGTTGGGATGGGATGAATGTATTTTGCATGTGGGATGGACATAAATTTGGAGGCTAGAGGAAAAACTATAGTGTTGAATGGTGTGCTCCACCAAAAGATATATCCACATCCTAACACCCAGGCATGGTGAATGTTACCTGGGTGTTATTTGGAAAAAGGATCTCTGCAGATGTAGTTAAGGATCTGAGTTGAGATCATTCTGGATTAACTGGGTAGCCCCTAAATGAAATGACAAGTGTCTTTTTCCAGAAGAGGAGAGGGGAATGATGCTATACTTCCAGGGCACCATTCAGGTCGCCATCACAGTGGCCAAGAGTAGCATCACAGTTGTCATAGTGTCATGGCAGCTGATGACAAACAGCCTACACAGATGGCTGCAGGTTAGGAAGACGACAAAGTGACAGAAGCATCCTCAAACAGTTCTGTTGCTATTAAAATCAATACAGGTTCAGGGCCGGGCGCAGTGGCTCATGCCTGTAATCCCAGCACTTTGGGAGGCCGAGGTGAGTGGATCACCTGAGGTCAGGAGTTCAAGACCAGCCTAGCCAACACAGTGAAACCCAGTCTCTACTAAAAATACAAAATTAGCCGGGTGTGGTGGCATATACCTATAGTCCCAGCTACTCAGGAGGCTGAGATAGGAGAATTGCTTGAACCCAGGAGGCAGAGGTTGCAGTGAGCTGAGATCGTGCCACTGCACTCCAGCCTGGGCGAGACAGAACAAGAGTCTGTCTCAAAAAAAAAAAAAAAAAAAAAAAAAAATCCAAAATCGGAAATGCTCCAAAATACAAAACCTTTTGAGCACCAACATGATGCTCAAAGGAAATGCTCATTAAAGCATTTTGGATTCAGATTTTCAGATTAGGGATCCTGAATCAGTGAATATAACTCAAACGTTCCAAAATAAGAAAAAAACAATCCGAAACACTTCTGGTCCCGAGTATTTCAGACAAGAGAGTAAACCAAAAGATGCACTAACTAAAAATTGAAACATGAGTTGCAAATGGGAGTCAGTCGGAAAGTTTAGTAACTGTTTCATCCCTCATTTGAAACCAGTAACACTTCGGAAAACTTTCAGTGCAGAAATGCTGAGTTTTGTGATACACCACCTACCTCTCCTGACACAAAGTCATATATATTAAACAAGAGGAAACAGATCAGGGCATGTCATTGCCTCAAAGGGAGCTTAGAGGAAGGTCAAATCAAAGACCTACCAAGAACCTCACTGTCAGAATGAACAGACTAAGACTAACCAAAATACTTGAAAAGGTAAGTGGAAGAACAAAGAGATCAAGGGGGAAATTGAGAAGGAAAACTGAAAGAGAAATGCTGGATATCAAAAGAAACAAGAACAATCGACAAAAAGAATGTAAGAACAAAGAAATGGGAAAGGCAGAATATAGGGCAGCTGAAAGACATATGAAACAGACAACCACATGGAATCACGCAGAGTGCTGCTCATTTCACAAAGACCAGAAAAAGAGAGAGAGAGACAGAGACAGAGAGAGAGACAGAGACAGAGAGAGAAGCTGCCAAAGCTGCTGTTCTGCTAAAAACAGGCAGAAATGGAATTCAAGAGGAAAGTTTTTTTTTTCTTTTGAGACGGAGTTTCACTCTTGTTGCCCAGGCTAGAGTGCAATGGCAGGATCTCAGGTCACTGCAACCTCCGCCTCCCAGGTTCTAGCTATTCTCCTGCCTCAGCCTCCCGAGTACCTGGGATTACAGGCATGTGCCACCACGCCCGGCTAATTTTGTATTTTTAGTAGAGACGGCGTTTCTCCATGTTGGTGAGGCTGGTCTCGAACTCCCGACCTCAGGTGATCCGCCCGCCTCAGCCTCCCAAAGTGCTGGGATTACAGGCGTGAGCCACTGTGCCTGGCCCAAGAGGAAATCTTATGCAAGAGAAAGAAGCACTACTGCGGTCATTCAATTCTGTCTTTTTGGTGGTTCTCACTTCACAAATCAGTTTCCCTTTGGAAGCTCCTTAAGAAGCAGCACAGCATTTTGAGGCACAGATAGGAAGACTGACTATATCCAAGGTATGCTCTTCCCATGGGGACACTGAGTCCCTGTTGGGAACAATACTTTATCCATTCCTAGTCATCTGGGTATTGACTAGCACTTCCTTATTTAGTAATGCTCCTCCCACACAGACTTATTTGAGAACAAAATCATCAGAAAACTCAAATTGTGCATCATCTACCAACTCAGAAAAAAATAGAACCAGCCAGAAGAAGAGTGTTGGAAAAGCATGAAGACATCAAAAAGGAAGGGAAGATAGACTGAAGATTCAAGAGGATGGTAAAGATGAAAACACGTGGAATGCAAATTCTACTCAGATGTATCGAGGCAAGTATAGTACAGTATGCAATAACCACGGCTTCCTTTTATTTTTCTTTGAGACAGGGTCTCCCTCTGTCACCCAGGCTGGAGTGCAGTGGCATGATCTTGTGTCACTGCAGCCCCGAACTTCTGGACTCAAGCAATACTCTCACCTCAACCTCCCAAGTAGCTGGTACTACAGGCATGTGCCACTACACCCAACTAATTTTTGTATTTTTAGTAGAGACGGGGTTTCGCCAAGTTGACCAGGCTGGTCTCGAACTCCTGACCTCAAGTGATCTGTCCACCTCGGCCTCCCAAAGTGCTGGGATTACAGGTGTGAGCCACTGTGCCCACCCTTCATCCTGTAGTTTTTAAAATCTTACTTAAAAACTGAATGAGACCAAGGAGGGAGGATCACTTAAGCCCAGGAGTTCGAGACCAGCCTGGGGAAAATAGAGAGATCTCCTATCTACAAGAAATTAAAAAATTAGCCAGGCATGGTGACGTGCGCCTGTAGTCTCAGCTAGTCGAGAGGCTGAGGTGGGAAGATCTGCTTGAGCCTGGGAGATTGAGGCTGCAGTGAGCTGTGATCAGGCCACTGCACTTGAGCCTGGCCAGCAGGACAAGACTCTGTCTTGAAAACAAGTTAATGGCTCCCAGTTACTTGGAAGGCTGAGGCAGAAGAATCGCTAGAACCCAGGAGTCAGAGGTTGCAGTGAACTGAGACCTGCCATTGCACTCCAGCCTGGGTGACAAAGCAAGACTCTGTCTCAAAAAAAAAAAGAAAGAAATTGATGAAAAAATCTTTTCAAAAAGACAAACAGCCACAGAAGACTGGTAATATCACTTATGAAAAGGTTGTAATTGAAAATATTGTTTCCGGGCCGGGCGCAGTGGCTCACGCCTGTAATCCCAGCACTTTGGGAGGCCGAGGCGGGCGGATCACAAGGTCAGGAGATCGAGACCACGGTGAAACCTCGTCTCTACTAAAAATACAAAAAATCAGCCGGGCGCGGTTGTGGGCGCCTGTAGTCCCAGCTACTCGGGAGGCTGAGGCAGGAGAATGGCGGGAACCCGGGAGGCGGAGCTTGCAGTGAGCTGAGATCCGGCCACTGCACTCCAGCCTGGGCGACAGAGCGAGACTCCGTCTCAAAAAAAAAAAAAAGAAAATATTGTTTCCGGCCGGGTGTGGTGGTTCACACCTGTAGTCCCAGCACTTTGGGAGGCTGAGATGGGAGGATCTCTTGAGGTCAGGAGTTCGAGACCAGCCTGGCCAACGTGGTAAAACCCTGTCTCTACTAAAAATACAAAAATTAGCCAGGCATGGTGGTGCACACCTGTAATCCCAGCTACTTGAGAGGCTGAGGCAAGAGAACTGCTTGAACCTGGGAGGTGGAGGTTGCAGTGAGCTGAGATTACACCGCTGCACTCCAGCCTGGACAAAAAAGCAAGACTCCATCTCAAAAAAAAAAAAAAAAGAAAGAAAAAGAAAATAAAATATTGTTTCTATCATCCATATGAAGATTTAACAAAAGATTTCTTTTTTTTTTTTCATATGTGGGGCATTTGTTCAGAGAGATGTCACAAGTTTTGTGCCCCTCATCACAATGACCCCAGATTCCCATTGGGTGTGTTGTAAACAGAGGAAGCATTCTTCAGGCCCCGTGCTCTGAGCACACCCCAGAAGATTTCTTGACACTCAAGTATTAGGAACTGCCGCATGCAGTGGTTCACGCCTGTAATCCCACCAACTCAGGAGGCTGAGGCAGGAGGAGTGCTTGAGGCCAGGAGTTCGAGACTAGAGTGGACAACGTAGTGAGATTCTGTCTCTACAAAAATAAAAATTAAAAAATTAGCCAGGCATGTTGGTGTGCGCCTATGGTCCCAGCTATTCGGGAGACTCAGGTGGAAGACTCTGACTGAAAAAAAAAAAAAAAAACCATAGCCAGGCACAGTGGCTCAGGCCTGGAATCCCAGCACTTTGGGAGGCTGAGGCGGGAGGATGACTTGAGCTCAGGAGTTCAGGACCAGCCTGGGCAACACAGACCTCATCTCTACTAAAAATTTTTTAAAAATTAGCTGGATGTGATGACAAGCACCTGCAGTCCCTGCTACTCAGGAGGCTTAGGTGGGAGGATCATTTGAGTATAGTAGTTCGAGGCTGCAATGAGCTATGATTGTGTCACTGCACTCCAGCCTGGGAGATGAAGCAAGATGCTGTCTCTAAGAAAATAATAATAATAAGGTAATAAAAAATTAGGTATCAGGAACTCTCCACTATAAAGGAATTATTGATTTCTCTGTATAAGTATTGCAATTTTTTTTTTTTTTTTTTTTTTTGAGGCAGAGTCTTGCTCTGTCACCCAGGCTGGAGTGCAGTGGCACAATCTCAGCTCACTGCAAACTCTGCCTCCTGGGTTCAGGTGATTCTCCTGCCTCAGCCTTCCAAGTAGCTGGGATTACACACACGCGCCACCACGCCTGGCTAATTCTGTATTTTTAGTAGAGATGGGGGTTCTACCATGCGCCACCATGCCTGGCTAATTTTTGTATTTTTAGTAGAGATGGGGGTTTTACATTGGCCAGGCTGGTCTCGAACTCCTGAGACCACCTCAGCCTCCCAAAGTGCTGGGATTACAAGTGTGAGCCACCGCGCCCGACTAAGGCATTGTAATTCTTGATTGCAGCTCCTGCTCTGCTGTGTCTTCCTAGAATATACAGATTAAGCAAGACTTCAGGACCAGGCATGGTGGCTCACGCCTGTACTCCCAGCACTTTGGGAAGCTGGGGTGAGTGGATCACTTGAGCTCAGGAGTTCAAGACCACCCTGACCAACATGGTGAAATTCCATCTACTAAAAATACAAAAATCAGGCTGGGCACGGTGGCTCATGCCTGTAATCCCAGCACTTTGGAAGGTCGAGGTGGGCAAATCACCTGAGGTCGGGAGTTCAAGACTAGCTTGACCAACATGGAGAGACCCCATCTCTACTAAAAATACAAAACTAGCCAGGCATCGTGGTGCACGCCTGTAATCCCAGGCTACTCGGGAGGCTGAGGCAGGAGAATCACTTGAATCCGGGAGGCAGAGGTTGCAGTGAACTGAGATCGCCCCACTTGTTGCCAGCCTGGGCAAGAAGAGCGAAACTCCAACTCAAAAAAAAAAAAAAAAATTAGCAGGTAATGGTGGTGCACGCCTGTAGTCCCAGTTACTTGGAAGGCTGAGGGACGAAATTGCTTGAACAGAGGTTGTAGTGAGCCAAGATCATGCCACTGCACTCCAGTCTGGGTGACAGAGTGAGACTCCATCTCAAAAAAAAAAAAAAAAAAAAAAAAAAGACTGCAAAGTTTTCTTGTTCGGTAAGTTCAGTAGGATTGCTGACACGCATGCCTACTTTCTAAAACTTGTATTGATATTTTCTTCTTTTTTTCTTCCTTTTATTCTAATATTTATTTATACCTAGAAGCATCCTAAAATACACAGGAAACAAAGGCAACAAGCAAATAAATAACAAATAAATAAAAGGCAGATTGGGAGCCGTGCGGGGTGGCTCACGCCTATAATCCCAGGACTCAGGGATTATGGGCGGATCACTTGAGGTCCAGAGTTCAAGACCAGCCTGGCCAACATGGTGAAACTCCATCTCTACTAAAAATACGAAAATTAGGCCGGTGTGATGGTGCACGCCTCTGGTCCCAGCTACTTGGGAGGCTGAGGCAGGAGAATTGCTTGAACCTGGGAGGCAAAGGTTGCAGCAAGCCGAGATCGCACCACTGCACTCCAACCTGGTGACAGAGCAAGACTCCATCTCAAAAAAAAAGTCACATACTGTATAATTTCATTTATATAACAGTCGTGAAATGATAACATTCTAGAGATAGAGAACAGATTAGTGTCGGGGTTAGGAACCTGGAGGCGATAGATGGCAGGCACAAGGGTAGCAGGTCTGGTTGTGAAATGGCAGCAGGAGACATCTCGGGGTTGTGTCAATGGCCACATCCTTGTTGTGATGTTATTCTGGAAGGTGTCACTATTGGAGGAAACTGGATCTCTCTGTATTATTCCTACAATTGCCTGGGAATCGATACTGATCTCAAAATCAAAGTTTAATTTTTAAAAATGCATAGCTCACCTAGGATGGTTGCGTAACTGATTTAGACTGTGGCTACGCAGTAGTAACCAGAGGGTGTCGAGAACAAGGTCGGGTAGGAGGGAATCTCCTGGACACAGAAGAGAACAAGTAAGAACATGGTGGTGGGAGCCACGCTGCCTGGGTTTGAATCTTGGCTCTGACTCATGCTTGTGCTGTTACTCTGGCTAAGTTACTGCCTTCCTCTGAGCCTCAGTCTTGTCATCTGTGAAACTTGGGTGAATTCATATGTGGAATCAAGGCCGGGTGCAGTGGCTCACACCTGTAATCCCAGCACTTTGGGAGACCGAGGCAGGTGGATCACCTGAGGTCAGGAGTTTGAGACCAGCCTGGCCAACATGGTGAAATCTGTCTCTACTAAAAATACAAAAATCAGTTGGGCGTGGTGGCGTGCACCTGTAATCCCAGCTACTCAGGAGGCTGAAGCAGGAGAATGGCTTGAAGCCGGGAAGTGGAGGTTGCAGTGAGCCGAGATCAAGCCACCTCACTCCAGCCTAGACAACATGAGAAGACTCTGTCTCAAACACACACACACACACGTGGAATCGCTTAGGGCAGCACCTGACACAGAGCCAGCATTCAAGAGTTTGTTATGAGAAGAATATACATTTGTAAATACTTAAATACTATTATTTAATTAAATCTTCAAAGAGTTATGAAAGGCAAAGAAGGACCCTTCTCAACTGAATAACACTAAAGTGATGACAAGTAAATGCTAAACATAATCCTAAATTGGATCCTTTTGCTATAATGGATGCTATTGGGACATCCAAACACGACGCAGTCCATTCGCCTTGGAACTGCCATCCACAAACCAAGCATCTTTTTGTTGGTCAGTTGAGAGCTGGAGCATTGTCCAGTCGATGATAGAACTGACCAACTCCTCCTTCATTAGTCCTGGTGGAAGAGTCTACCTGGTTGTGAAAACTGCTAACTCTGCACTCCCCTGGCAGCATATTCTTGTACGAACCATTTCCATGTAATTATGGAACTCCTCTGGGCACTGCACTCCCTATTGGAGCTTTACACTATCACCCAAGACATCATGGATATTTTAGGTTTCAAAATTATTTTATGTCCTTCAATCATAAGGGCACTTTCAATTAATGTCTAATCCAAGCTCAACTGGAAATTCTCTAGTCCAAAGTCCCAGATTACCACTAGGAGGCGCTCTTAGGCTTTTGCCATAAACGCCAGTCTCTGTTCCACAAAGGGCTATTGTACAGATAATCTGTCTGTGCCGGCACCCCAGGTTCTATTCTATACTTCGTAGGCCTGGGCAATCTTATTGGTTCCCATTTAGCATGTCCAAGTAATACTGCTTGAAGGGTAGATTTACAATACTAGAGAGGGGAAACATTCCACAGTCAGATACAATTTCAATCTCCATAATACATTAAGGTAAAAGAGATGCAACCATTTCAAATAAAGCCTGTTCAAATCTGCAAATTTTCCAAACTTTCACCTTAATCCCATCAACCCTTACATTCCTCCACTGGGATTTCATCAACAGGTTTGTGTGTCACAATACTAGTTAGAGGAAGTGTTCCCTGTCAGTCATAACATCCATTCCCATAAAACATTCAGGTAAAACCTGTTTGTTTTTATTTTTTAAAAAAACTATTTATTTATTTATTTATTTATTTATTTATTTGAGACTGAGCCTCGCTCTGTCACCTAGGCTGGAGTGCAGTGGCGCGATCTCGGCTCACTGCAGCCTCCCCCTCCCAGGCTCCAGCGATTCTCCTGCCTCAGACTCCCAAGAAGCTAGGACTACAGGCACGTGTCACCACACCAAGCTAATTGTTTTTTTTTTTTTTTTTTTAATTTTCAATAGAAACAGGGTTTCACCACGTGAGGCAGGCTGGTCTCGAACTCCTGACCTCAAGTGATCCACCCGCCTCGGCCTCCCAAAGTGGTGGGATTACAGGGGTGAGCCACTGCACCCAGCCACAAAGCCTGTTTAAACACATTCCAATTTTCACCCAAATGTACACCTTAATCCTATCAACTGTTACATTTCTATATTCTCCCAATCTAGTTGTAGCCCATGTTACACCTTCACTAATGGATTTTGGTACCTCCATATATGAGGCTTCCATGTAAAGGAGTCCCAGAAAGTTCTCTTTTCCTCCCATTTTACCCAGAGACTTCTCTTTGCCACCCATTTTGTGTGCATAAAGCTTTGAGTCCCCATCCCGGGGTGGAGCCAAAGAACCTTTGCCCTTGGTCTTTTTTATTTTATTTTATTTTGTTTTGTTTTATTTTATTTACTTTTTTTTTTTTTTTCTGAGATAGAGTCTCGCTCTGCCCCCAGGCCAGAGTGCAGTGGTGCGATCATGACTTACTGCAGGCTTGACCTCCCCAGCTCAAGTGATCCTCCCACCTCCGCTTCACAAGCAGCTCAGCAGCGCGTACCCACCACGCCAGCGAGATGGGATTATGTTGCCCAGGCTGGAGTGGAATCGGGCTCAGCTATCCACCCGTCCGCCTCCCAAAGTGCTGGGATTACAGGCCTGGAATCCGCGAAATCTCGGATCAACAGACCTTGGCCAATATTTTTGTTTTTTTTTTTTTTTTGAGACGGAGTCTCACTCTGTCGCTTCAGGCTGGAGTGAAAATGATCTCGCTCACTGCAAGCCTCAGCCCCTCGGGTTCACCATTCTCTTGCCTCACAGCCTCCTGAGTAGCTGGGACTACAGGCTCTCGCCACTCACGCCTCCCTCGCTAGTTTATTTTCAGTAGAGGCTAGGTTTCACTGTTAGAAGCTGTGATGGTTCTCCATCTCCTGACCTTGTGGATCTCAGCCTCACTGCCTCCCAAAGTGCTGGGATTACATATGGAGCCTCACCAGCCAGCCGGGTCAATTTTTACTCACTAATCTTGCCTGGCTAATGCCCCAGGCAGTTGATGGCGAGTTCCCATTGTAATCTTTGCCTTTCCAGCTTTTAAATTCTCCCACACTGTGATAAATGGAATCAACTTGTTAAGGACCCTTTAGTGTTTCGGGACTAAGGAGGATCCCTTTGGCCCACCCAACCTTGATGGTGCTGTTTTAAGACTTCTGTTTCCAACATCAATGTTTCATTTTGTTCATCCCTTTTTCTTTTTTTTTTTTTTTTTTTTTTTTTTGGAGCATGGAGTCTCGCTTTGTCACCCAGGCTGGGAGGTAGTGGTGTGATCTGGCTCTCACTGCAACCTCTGCTTCCCAGGTTCAAGCTGCATTCTCCTGCCTCAGCTTCCTCCCAAGTGCTGGGACTACAGGCATGCGCCACCACCGCTTAATTTGTATTTTAGTAGAGACAGGGTTCTCATATGCTGGGTCAGGCTGGAATTCCCAAACTCCCACCTCAGGTGATCTGCCTGCTCAAGGCCTCCAAAGTGCTGGGATTACAGGCATGAGCCACCAAGCCCAGCTTTATCCCATTTCTTTTTTCTTTTTTATTTTTTTCTTTTCTTTCTTTTCTTTTCTCTTTTGAGACTGAGTTCTCCCTGTCACTCCAGGCTGGAGGCAGGGCGCCGATCTCGCTCACTGCAACCTCTCTGCCTCCCCGGTTCGAAAGCAATTCTCCTGCCTCAGCCTCCTCGAAGAAGGCTGGGACTACAGGCACCACCACCAAGCACTTTTTTTTTTGTATTTTTTAGAGAGGTCTTCACCATATTAACCAGGGCTGGTCTTGAACTCCTGACCTTTAGATCCACTCCACCTCGCCTCCCAGTGTTGATTTAGGGTATGAGCCATCATGTACCGCCATCCCATTTCTAATAGCCACTGAGAGACTTCGCCTTTGCTGTGACCGACCTTCCTAGGCCTCATTTTCATGTTGACTTAATGTTTTCATTAGCAGCTGGGATCCCTGAAGGAAGCTGGGGCAGCAAATTCAATGAGGTTTTTGGGACTATTGCTGCATTTTGCAGCTAAAAGTTTACATGAGGTGCTCTATGCAAAAGACCCTTAACCATAGCTGAATATGCTGGGTAACGGCATATTCCGAGGCAGGTGACAGGCACCATGCCAAATCCATCATATCAGCTGCTTCATCAGGGTGCTCCTCTTGGCATATGTTACACAGTCCCCGTGACGCAGGGTTGTGAAAGAAAATAAATCTCGGACCTGCAAAATCATAAGCCAAGGAGTGTTAGGGCAAACCTGCTTCACATTTTATTCCCAAGTAAGATGAAGCTTACAAATATTAAAAAAAAGGGCCGGGCTGTGGCTCAAGCCTGTAATCCCAGCACTTTGGGAGGCCGAGGCGGTGGATCACAAGGTCAGGAGATCGAGACTATCCTGGCTAACATGGTGAAACCCCTGCCTCTCTACTAAAAATACAAAACTAGCCGGGCGCCGTAGCAGGCTGCCTCGTAGTCCCAGCTACTTGGGAGGCTGAGGCTGAGAATGGCGTGAACCCGGGGCGGAGCCAGTGAGCCGAGAGGACGGCCACTGCACTCCAGCCTGAGACAGTGAGACCCGCCTCAAAAAAAAAAAAAAAAAAAAAAAAAAAAAAAAAAAAAGGCTAAGCATGCCTCCTCATGCCAATTTGCCCAAGAAAATACCTTGTGGGCCTCAAGACTCCTACCTTAAGCATGTTCGGCTGGGCCGGTGGCTCACACCCATAATCCCAGACTTGGGAGGCCTAGCCCGACCAACATGCAAAACCCCTGGTCTCTACTGAAAATACAAAAATTAGCCGGGCTGGTAGCTGCCTGTAATCCCAGATACTCTGAGGCTGAGGCAGGAGAGTCGCTTGAACCCGGGAGGCAGAGGTTGCAGTGAGCCGAGATCACGCCACTGCACTCCAGCCTGGGCGTCTCAAAAAAAAAAAAGTTCTGTTGAATTTCACCCTGGCAACCTAAATTGATAGCTTATCTTCACAGGTGCAGGATGACAAAGGACACACAGAACTCAATGTCCTCCCTCTGCTCACCTGAGACAAAAGGATATCTGATTGCTTCCTCTGCCCTGTTGTTTCATTAGGCAGACTATTCTATCCCCTCTCACATGTAAATTATGTATTCAGTGAAAAGCTGACCAAAGATCCAAGAGAATGCAATCTTTTGTCTCTTATCTACCTATGACCTGGAAGCCCCCACTTCAAGTTGTCCCGCCTTTCCGAACGGAATCAATGGACATCTAACATATACCTTGGGCACCGGTTCTCAGTATCTCCTGAGTGCTGTGTCACTTACCATTGGTCACTCATATTTGGTTCAGAATAAATCTCTTCAAATATTTTACAGAGTTTGAATCTTTTCGTCGACAGGGTAAACACACTTTACAGGGGCTTTGGGCGAGTCTGGCATGCTAGGTCTTCCCTCATGAATAACTTCTTGTGTTTTTGTGTGTCTGGCTCAAGTATAGCCATCTGTGATTGGTCACTATGAGTTGTGGGTCCTGCATCAACCCAGACACGCTCTTCCACTCTACAGCATTCAAAATCAAACATACTACCACTATAAATTAGCTACTCTCACAATCCATTTCAGTAAAGGATTTTCTGGCACTATTAAGTGATTATAGTAAAGTCACAGGATACAGGCTTAATAAAAGTCAATTGTTTTCCTATATACCCGAAATGAACAATTGATATTTGAAATTAAAAACACAATACCATTTACGTTAGCACCAAAAAGAGAAAATATACATAAACCTAACAAAATATCTAGAAGACATACATGAGGAAAATCAAACAAAATTTGACATGAAATATATCAGAAAATATAAGTAAACAGAGAGATATTGTATGTTTATTGACAGAAATGTTAGAATAGTTAGGTAGTTATCTTAGGTAGTTAGACATGAGCAGAGCAGGAGAGCACCACCCCCCAAATCCCACCAGGAGGTGATGGTCAGGCAGTTAAAATTGTTTCTCTAAAATAATAATTGCTCCCTGCTCCTCCTCCTTCTCTTCCTCCTGCTCCTCCTCCTCCTGCTTCTCTTCCTCCTCCTGCTTCTCCTCCTCCTCCTGCTGCTTCTCCTCCTCCTGCTCCTCTTCCTCCTGCTCCTCTTCCTCCTGCTCCTCCTCCTCCTCCTGCTGCTTCTCCTCCTCCTGCTCCTCCTCCTGCTCCTCCTCCTCCTGCTCCTCCTCCTCCTGCTCCTCCTCCTGCTCCTCCTCCTTTTCTTTCTCCTCCTCCTCCTGTTCCTTCTCCTTCTCTTTCTCCTCCTCCTGCTCCTCCTCTTTCTCCTCCTCCTTTTCTCCTGCTAATCCTCCTCCTCCTGCTCCTCCTAAAAAAAAAAAGAAAAAAAAACAATAAAAAATAAAAATAATAATTGGTTGCAGCTGGCGCCAGGGAAAGGCAGTCTCTCAATAGATACAAAAAAACCTGAAACTGGTGATCAGCAGCTTCCCAATAAGATCTCAGGAGTTGGGCCAGTGGGCTCAAGACATGTGCACTATGATGCAAAATGGCCGAGTTTAACTGGTATGTAACCTTCCTTTAGGAACACTCCACTGGTAACGGAAAAACTCCTCAAGTGAGCATGCGTACAACTTCAGTAACCACAATGTGCATGCAGCCCCTTCCCAAGCGCTGACAAGCCACTGCACATGCGGACAGCCCACCCCAAGGTAAGAATCAGAGGAGTAATATAGACCCAGGAAGCATAAAACCCCAAGTCAAAGGTCAAACCGCACATTTGATCTCTGAAGTCGCCTGCTTGACCCTCTTCCAAGTGTAGTTTGCTTCCTTTCATCCCTGCTCTAAAGCTTTTTAATAAACTTTCACTACAACTCTAAAACTTGTCCCGGTCTCTCACTCTGTCTTATGCCCCTCAAATTCTTTCTTCTGAGTAGGCAAGAATTGAGGTTGCTGCAGACCCGTATGGATTCTCTGCTGCTAAACGGAAGACTCAATACTGTTAACATGTCAGTTGTCCCCACCTTGATCAGGAGATTCAACATAATCCCAATCAAATTCCCGCCAAATTATTTTGTGGCTATCAACAAACTGATTCTAAAGTTTATACGGAAAGGCAAAAATCCAAAATAGTCGGGCCGGGCGCGGTGGCTCAAGCCTGTAATCCCAGCACTTTGGGAGGCCGAGACGGGCGGATCACGAGGTCAGGAGATCGAGACCATCCTGGCGAACACGGTGAAACCCCGTCTCTACTAAAAAAATACAAAAAACTAGCCGGGCGAGGTGGCGGGCGCCTGTGGTCCCAGCTACTCGGGAGGCTGAGGCAGGAGAATGGCGTAAGCCCGGGAGGCGGAGCTTGCAGTGAGCCGAGATCGCGCCACTGCACTCCAGCCTGGGCGACAGAGCGAGACTCTGTCTCAAAAAAAAAAAAAAAAAAAGAAACCACTGTTGTAAAATTATAATGAGAAAATTATTACAGTGAAAGAGATCCAACCTAAACCAACTCCATCTTGCTGCTAACCTTCAAACTGTCTTTGTTCATTCCTGGGCACAGACCAAACTAACTTTGAGAGGAACTTAGTTTTGTTTTTTGAGATGGAGTCTGGCACTGTCTCCCAGGCTGGAGTGCAGTGGCGCGATCTCGGCTCACTGCTACCTCTGCTTCCTGGGTTCAAGCGATTCTCCTTCCTCAGCCTTCCGAGTAGCTGGGATTACAGGTGCAGGCCACCACACCTGGCTAATTTTTGTATTTTTGTAGAGATGAGGTTTCACCATGTTGGCCAGGCTGGTCTCAAACTTCTGACCTCAGGTGATCCGCCTGTGTGAGCCTAAGTGCTGGGATTATAGGCATGAGCCACCGAGCCCAGCATGAGAGGAACTTGGCTTATAGTTTAAAACAAAGAGGATAACAGCCCTTTCCCAAAACAAACACCTTTCCTGTCTGGGGACTAGCCTGCCTTTGTAGGACTAAGAAATTAGTCACAAGATTAGAAATAATGGTTTAGGAGTAATGCAACTAGAGGCTACGAGATTCTGACTCTACCCAAATTGTTCCTGGGAATAACATCACAATTGTAAAACCTAAGATTAGTACTTGAGATATTTTGCAGACTCTGAACTTAATTGATCAGTTGGCACCACCCAGATCCATAAACTGGCTCATCTGGTCTTGTGGCCCCCACCCAGGAACTGACTCAGCACAAGAGGACAGCTTCAACTCCTGTGATTTGATCTGTGACCTGACCAATCAGCACTTCCAACTCACTGGCCCCTACCCACCAAATTATCCTTAAAAACTCCAATCCCCGACTTTTCAGGGAGACTGATTTGAGTAATAATAAAAATTCCAGTCTCCCCTATAGCTGGCTCTGCGTGAATTACTCTTTCTCTATTGTAGTTCCCCTGTCTTGATAAATCAGCTCTGTCTAGGCAGCGGGCAAGGTGAACCCATTGGGAGGTTACAGTATCCAAAACATACAAAGAACTCTTAAACTCAACAATAAGAAAACAAACTACTCAATTAAAAAATGGGCAAAAGATCTGAAAAGATAACCTCATCAAAGACATTCAGATGGTAAATAAGCATATAAAAAGGTCCTCAACATCATGTCACTAGAGAATTGCAAATTAAAACAAGGATATACGACCACACACCTATTAGAATGGTTTTTTTTAAAAAAATGGGTGGGCACGGTGGCTCACACCTGTAATCCCAGCACTTTGGGAGGCTGAGGCAGGAGGATCATTTGAGGCCAGGAGTTCAAGACCAGCCTGGGCAACATGGTGAAACCCCGTCTCTACTAAAAATACAAAAATTAACCAGGCATGGTGGCACATGCTTGTAGTCCCAGCTACTTTTGGGAGGTTGAGGTAGGAGGATCACCTGAACCCAGGCAGGTTGAGGCTACAGCGAGCTGTGATCATACCACTGCACTCTCAAAATAATTAATTAATTAATTAAAAAGCTGACAATACCAAATGCTGGTGTAACCGCCCAATGGGTTCACCTTGCCTGTTGCCCAGACAGAGCAGATTTATCAAGACAGAGAAATTGCAATAGAGAAAGTAATTCACACAGAGTAATTCGCAAAGACCCGGAGTTGTATTAATACTCAAATCAGTCT
Organism: Papio anubis; assembly: GCF_008728515.1. NCBI lineage: Eukaryota > Metazoa > Chordata > Mammalia > Primates > Cercopithecidae > Papio > Papio anubis. Next base: position 98,060,984 of record NC_044996.1, read on the forward strand.
CCCCAAGCATTTGGGGATCAGAGTTTTTAAAGGATAATTTGGGGGGTGGAGGGCGGAGAGGCAGTGTAAGCCGGAAGTGCTGATTGGTCAGGTCAAAGATGAATTCACAGGGAATCGAAGCTGTTTTCTTGTGCTGAGTCAGTTCCTGGGTGGGGGCCACAAGATCAGATGAGCCAGTTTATCGATCTGGGTGGTGCCAGCTGATCCATCAAGTGCAGGGTCTGCAAAATATCTCAAGCACTGATCTTAGGAGCAGTTTAGGGAGGGTCAGAATCTTGTAGTCTCCGGCTGCATGACTCCTAAACCATAATTTCTAGTCGGGTGGCTAATTTGTTAGTCCTACAAAGGCAATCTAGTCCCCAGGCAAGCAGGGGATTTGCCTTGGGAAAGGCCTGTTAACATCTTTGTTTTAAACTACAAACTAAGTTCCTCCCTAAATTAGTTCAGCCTACGCCCAGGAATGAACAAGGACAGCTCGGAGGCATGAAGCAAGATGCAGCTGATTAGATCAGATCTCTTTCACTGTCTCAGTTACAATTTTGCAATAGTGGTTTCATTGGTGAAGATGTGGAGCAACAGTAATACTCATTCATTGCTGGTGGAAATGCAAAATGGTGAAAAACTTGGGAAGACAGTTGGGCAGTTTCTTTCTCTCTCTCTCTTTTTTTTTTTTTAGACGGAGTTTCATTCTTGTTGCCCAAGCTGGAGTACAATGGCACGATCTCGCCTCACTGCAACCTCTGTCTCCCAGGTTCAAGCCATTCTCCTGCCTCAGCCTCTCAAACAGCTGGGATTACAGACACCTGCCACCACACCCAGCTAATTTTTTGTATCTGTAGTAGAGACGGGGTTTCACCATGTTGACCAGGCTGGTCTTGAACTCCTGACCTCAGGTGATCCACCCACCTCAGCCTCCCAAAGTGCTGGGATTATAGGCATGAGCCATTGTGCTCCACCTGGGCAGTTTCTTATAAAGCTTATAAAGCTCATATGACATAGCAATTATGCTCCTAGTTATTTAGCCAATTGAGTTCAAAACATGTTCACACAAAAATCCGCACATGAAATGTTCATAGTAGCTTTTTTCATCATTGCTAAAACCTAAAAACAATGAAAGTGCCCTTCGGTAGGTGAAGGAATTAAGCAAACTGGCACTGCAATCCATGGAACTATCAAACCACAAAAAAACATGGAGGAACCTTAAATACAAATTGCTAAGTGAAAGAAGCCAGTTTGAAAAGACTACATACTCCATGATTCCAACTATATGACATTTTAGAAAAGGCAAAACTAGACCTGGTATGATAGCTCACACCTGTAAATCCCAGCACTTTGGGAGGCTGAAGTGGGCAAATTGCTTGAGCCCAGGAGTTCAAGACCACACTGGGAAACATGGTAAAATTGTGTCTCTATAAAAAATACTAAAAATTAGTCAGACATGGTGGCATGTGCCTGTGGTCCTAACTACCCAGGAGGCTGAGATGGGAGGATCACCTGAGCCTGGGAGGTGGAGGCTGCAGTGAGCAGTGATCACACCGTGGCACTCCAGCCGGGGTCACAGAGTGAGGCACTGTGTCCAAAAAAAAAAAAAAAAGGCAAAACTACAAAGACAGTAAAAAATGAGTGGTTGATAGAGGTTCAGGCAGAGGGAAAGGCAAGATGAATCACTGAAGCACAGGTGAAACGGAATGAAACTGTACGAAGCTGCACTGGTGGATATATATCATGATCTATTTGCCAAAACCCCTATGTACAACACAAAGCAGTGAGCCTTACTGTAAACTGTAGGCTATAATTAATAGTAATATATCACTATTGGTTCATTAATTTTTACAAATGTACCACACTAATGCAAGATGTGAATAACAGGGAAAACTGCGGGGTTGAGGAGGTGACAGTACATGGAATTACAGGTAGTATCTTAACTCTTCTGTACCTCTAAAACTATTAAAAATGATTGTCGGCCAGGCGTGGTGGCTCACGCCTATAATCCTAGCACATTGGGAGGCCGAGGTGGGTGGATCACGAGGTCAAGAGTTAAAGGCCAGTCAGGCCAACATGGTTAAACCCCGTCTCTACTAAAAATACAAAAATTAGCCGGGCATGGTGGCGCACACCTGTAGTCCCAGCTACTCGGGAGGCTGAGGCAGGAGAATTACTTGAACCCGGGAGGCAGAGGTTTCAGTGAGCCAAGATCATGCTACTGCACTCCAGCCTGGGTCGGGGCTCACGCCTGTAATCCCAGAACTTTGGGAGGCTGAGGCAGGCGAATCACCTGAGGTCAGGAGTTCGAGACCAACCTGGCCAACATCGTGAAACCCTGTGTCTACTAAAAATACAAAAAAATTAGCCGGGCTACTTAGGAGACTGAGGCAGGAGAATTGCTTGAACCCGGGGCGGGGGTGGCAGTGACCTGAGATTGTGCCACTGCACTCCAGCCTGGGTGACAGATAGAGACTCCGTCTCATCCAAAAAAAAAAAAGTTGTGTGTGGTGGCTTACGCCTGTAATCCCAGCATTTTGGGAGGCCAAGGCAGGTGGATCACCTGAGGTCAGGAGTTAGAGACTAGCCTGGCCAACGTGGTGAAACCCTGTCTCTACTAAAAATATAAAAAATTAGCAGGGTGTGGTGGCGGGCACTTGTAATCCCAACTACTTGGGAGGCTGAGGCAGGAGAAGCACTTGGGCCCGAGAGGCAGAGGTTGCAGTAAGCCAAGATCACGTCACTGCACTCCAGCCTGGGCGACAGAGTGAGACTTTGTCTCAAAAAAAAAAAAAAAAGATTGTCTATTAATTCTGTTCTATATGCACTTGGCATATAATCCCGCAATTGTCCTCGCATGCATTTACCCCACTGTGTAGGAGTAGAAATACAAACATAGTTTCTCCTACTAGACTCTCATAACACGCTGTGACAACAGATGAGTGAGGAATTTTCTTCACACATCAAGCAAGAGGTCAGTTCTGCAGTAGACAACAGCTGGGTGTCCTCCAATTCAATTCCATTCTGACACTATCTTCCAGGACATAGCATCAGGTCCCACAGGTTGAGGGCTCAGTTCTGAAGACTACTCCCACTTCAGACTCCAGAGCTTCTTACTGACCAGCTACAAGTTAAACTTCCCATAATCCCCTTCTAGGGTTCAATTAATTTGCTAGAGTGGCTCATAGAACTCAAGGAAAGGCTGGGAGTAGTGGCTCATGCCTGTAATGCCAGCACTTTGGGAGGCTAAGGAGGGAGGATTGATTGAGGCCAGGAGTTCAAGATCAGCCTGGGAAACAAAATGGCACCTCATCTGTACAAAAAAAAAAAAATTTTTTTTAATTAGCTGGGCGTGGTGGCACACACCTGTGGTCCTAGCTACTTGGAAGGCTCACTTGAACCCAGGAGGCTGAGGCTGCAGTAAGCTGTCACTGTACTCCAGCCTGGGCAACAGAGAGACTTTGCCTTTAAAAAAAAAAAAAAAGTTCAGGGAAATGTGCAGTCCTAATTAGGGAAAAGGAGTTGGTCCAGGGCATATAAACAAAAAGAAGACGCAGGTAAGTTTAAGTTATGGCTCTGTCTTTCTTTATGGCCCAGGACATATAGTACTCTTGAGCAAATAACATACGTAACTCATAAACTTCCTGCTTATCATCAAACACTCCAATTCATCATCAAACACCTCGGCTGATAGAAGAATGCAAGTTAGCTCCCTGCTACCTTGGCGTTATCAAACAGATCAAGAACCATCCTATAAAATCTCCAGCAAGCCTTCGTTTCCTCGAAGTCAGTTCCTCTTTTGCTGATTCTACCCGTTGCTCTCTTGCAATGTATTTTCCTACTTTCTCTAATAAATCTGCCTTTCTTTACCTACAACTGTCGTGGTAAATTCTTTTACCTGTGAGCCACCGGCCCAGACAGTGGCCGCTTACCCTCAACAGGAAACACAAAACTGACTATGTTTACTGGTTTATTATAAAGGATTTTTTTTTTTTTTAAAGACAGAGTCTCACTCTTTTGCCCAGCCTGCAGTGCAGTGGTGTGACCTCGGCTCACTGCAACCTCCGCCTCACAGGTTCAAGTGATTCTCCTGCCTCAGCCTTCCAAGTAGCTGAGATTACAGGTGCCCGCCACCACACTCAGTTAAATTTTGTATTTTTAGTAGAGATGAGGTTTTATCGTGTTGGTCAGGCTGGTCTCGAACTCCTGACCTCAAGCAATCCTCCCACCTCAGCTTTCCAAAGTGCTGGGATTACAGGCATGAGCCACCGTGCCCCACCTGTTTTATTTTTTGTAGTGATGAGGTCTCACTTTGTTGCCCAGGCTGGTCTTGAATTCCTGAACTCAAGCAATTCTCCAGCCTTGGCTTCCCAAAGTTCTGGGATTACAGGCATAAACCACCTCTCCCACCAATAAAGGATATTTTAAAGAATACAAATTCAGGCCAGGCTTGGTGGCTCACACCTGTAATCCCAGCACTTTTGGAGGCCGAGGCAGGCGGATCACCTGAGGTCGGGAGTTTGAGACCAGCCTGACCAACATGGAGAAACCTCATCTCTATCAAAAATACAAAATTAGCTGGGCGTGGTGGCATATGCCTGTGATCCCAGCTACTCGGGAGGCTGAGGCAGGAGAATCGCTTGAATCCGGGAGGTAGAGGTTGCAGTGAGCCGAGATCACACCATTGCACTCCAGCCTGTGCAACAAGAGTGAAACTCCATCTCAAAAAAAACAAAAACAAAAACAAAAACAAAAAACAAATACAAACAAATCACAGTCAAATAAAGAGATACACAGGGCAAGGCATGGGGGAAGGGGCCTGGAGTCTTCATGCCCTCTCTGGGTGCACCACCCTTCAGGAATCCCCATGCGTTCGGCTACCCAGAGCTCTCCAAACTATTCTTTTGTTTGTTCGTTTTTTTTTTGAGACGGAGTCTGGCTCTGTCACCCAGGCTGGAGTGCAGTGGCCAGATCTCAGCTCACTGCAAGCTCCGCCTCCCGGGTTTACGCCATTCTCCTGCCTCAGCCTCCCGAGTAGCTGGGACTACAGGCGCCCGCCACCTCGCCCGGCTAGTTTTTTGTATTCTTTAGTAGAGACGGTGTTTCACCGTGTTAGCCAGGATGGTCTCGATCTCCTGACCTCGTGATCCGCCCGTCTCGGCCTCCCAAAGTGCTGGGATTACAGGCTTGAGCCACCGCGCCCGGCCTCCAAACTATTCTTTTGGGGTTTTAGGTGGGCTTCATTATGTAGGCATGATTGATTAAATCATTTGCCCTTGTGGATCGACTTGACTGTCAGCACCCTCTCCCCTCCCAGGTGGTTGGAGGGTCCCAACCCTCTAAACCTACCTTAGTCTTTCTTGTGACCAGCCCCATTCGGAAGCTGCCTAGGGACTGCCAGGCATCAGTCAACTCATTAGCATACAAAAAGACACTTTACTACTTTAGAGATTCTGAGGATATTAGGAGTTGTTTGCCAGGAAATACCATTATATATTTCACAATATCACATCCCTACAAAAACCTTACACAAACTATCATAGGATCTTTATTCATAATATCCAACAACTAGAAACAACCAGGATGTCTTTCAACCAGTGAATGGTTACACTGTGTGGTACATCCATGCCATGGAAAAGTATCAGCAGAAAAAGGAATGGCCAGGGCACGGTGGCTCACACCTGTAATCCCAGCACTTTGGGAGACTGAGGCAGGTGGATCACGAGGTCAGGAGTTAGAGACCAGGCTGGCCACCATGGTGAAACCCCGTCTCTACTAAAGATACAAAAAATTAGCCAGGTGTGGTGGTGCACACCTGTAATACCAGCTACTTGGGAGGCTGAGGCAGGAGAATAGCTTGAACCGGGGAGGCAGAGGTTGCAGTGAGCCAAGATCGCACCATTGCACTCCAGTCTGGGTGACAGGGCGAGACTCTGTCTCAAAAAAAAAAAAAAAAAAAAAAAAAAGGAATGAACTATTGATATACTGTTAGCTATTGATATCTCCACAGAATTTTGCTGAATGACGAAAGCCAGTCCCGAAAGGTACATATTGTACAATCTGAATAATACAACAGTATCTTGTTTTTGCCCTTTTTTTTTTTTTTTTTTTCCTTTTCATGGAGAACAGGGTCTCACTATATTGCCCAGCAGGTCTCAAACTCCTAGGCTCAAACTATCCTCCCGCTTCTGCCTCCCTAAGAGCTGGGATTACAGGCATGAGCCGCCATGCCCAGCAAATACAACATTTCTCTTTTTTTTTTGTGAGACAGGGTCTCACTCTGTCACCCAGGCAGAGTGTAGTGATGTGATCTCGGATTACTGCAACCTCCGCCTCCAGGTTCAAGCAATTCTCCGGCCTCAACCTCCTGAGCAGCTGGGAGTACAGGTGCGCACCACAACACCCGGTTAATTTTTGTATTTTTAGTACAGACAGGATTTCACTATGTTGGCCAGGCTGGTCTCAAACTCCTGGCTGCAAGTGATCCACCCACCTTGGCCTCCCAAAGTGCTGGGATTACAGGTGACAGGCGTGAGCCACCGCGTCCAGCCACAACATTCTTGAAATGAAAAAATTATACTATTGGAGAACAGATTAGTGGTGTCCCGGAGTTAAGAGGGGAGTGATGGAGGAAGTGAAGTGGTTGTGTCTGTTTAATGACAACATGGGGGATCCTTGTGAGGATGGAAATGCTCTGCATGTCAATATCCTGGGTATTACAAGATGTTACTACTGGGGACAAAAACTAGGTAAATGGTACATCGCATTTGAATCCACAATTATCCCAAAATATAAATTTAACTAAAAATAGATAAACTAAAACAACATATAGAAAAAAATATAGGATCCTCCTCCTCACCTCAAAAGATCTGCCAGGTTCTCCCGGAATCAGGGCAGGGAATCCCTGGGGTGATGTCCCATTAGCTGGCATGTTCACCCTGGGCCTCAGGCCACCTTCCGTGCTGGACAGCTGTCTGTGTGTAGAGGGTCCTGCAGCCTCCAGTAAGGGGTAAGGCTCAATGGCTCCACAGGGACACCAAGAAATCCTAAAAGGACAGTATCCGTATCATCAGTGTCATCCCACATTCATGCCACAATGTTCAGCATCCCCAGAGCATTAGCCAAGGTGGATTATGAAATGATCAAATTTGGAGCCAAATTAATGAGCTTGGGGTCTCTTCTTGAGTGGCTCTACCAGGTGCTTCACTTGCTACTCAGCCAGCCTACACCTCAGTTCAAGTTCAAAGCAGATCTGGGTTTAGGAGAAGTAGAACCGGGGCAGTGCTTAAGGGTGCTGAAGGCCCATGGGGTGGGCAGGTGATGGGCATGTTCAAGGGGACCTGGTGGGTGACTGTGAGGGCAGGAAACCTGGAAAGCTGATAATCTAAATGAAAGGAAATTAGCCAATCCTTTCTTCTGCCTTCTTTTGTTTTTTTTCCACTCTTAGATGAAATATCCCTCTTAAATTCTTCTATTGGGAAGCTTTTAGCCTTTTCTTTCCAGAAAAAAAATGGTTCAATCTTAATAATGTTATGTATTTTTTTTTTTTTTTTTGAGATGGAGTTTCGCTCTTGTCGCCCAGGCTGCAGTGGAATGGTGCAATCTCTGCTCACAGCAACCTCCGCCTCCCAGGTTCAAGCAATTCTCCTGCCTCAGCCTCCCTAGTGGCTGGGATTACAGGTGCCCGCCACCACGCCCAGCTAATGCTGGTATTTTTAGTAGAGACGGGTTTTCACTATGTTGGTCAGGCTGGTCTTAAACTCCTGACCTCAAGTGATCCTCCCACCTCTGCCTCCCAAAGTGCTGGGATTACAGGCGTGAGCCACTGCGCCTGGCCTAATGCTATAAATTACATCAACAAATTACAGGGGAAAACACTCTGCTATTAACTTACACCAAAAAAGCATCCAACGCAATTCAGCAGCCATTACTAATGTAAGCTCAAACTGAAATCAGGGAAGAAGGAAATCACTTAAATGCCACAAAAATCAATTATGAAACATAACCCTGAAACACCATGCTAAAAAGTAAAATGATGAAGCTATTGCCATAAAATTAGTACTGTCTGCTATAACCCAAAATTGTTTTGTGGGCTCTAGCTCACACAAGAGAAGATGAAATAATTAGAGTGGGCTGGGCACAGTGACTCATGCCTGTAATCTCAGAACTTTAGGAGGCCAAGACAGGAAGGTTGCTTGAGTCCAGTAGTTCGAAACCAGCATTGGCAACAAAGTGAGACCCCCGTCTTTACAAGAAGTGAAATAATCCAAGTGTAGTGGTCCACACCCGTAGTGCCAGCTACTAAGGAAGCTGAAGCAGAAAGATAACTTGAGCCTGAGAGGTGGAGGCTGCAGTGACCTCTGATGGTGCCACTGCACTCCAGCCTGGGTGACAGAGCAAGAATTTGTCTCTAAAAGAAAAAAGAAAGAAAGAAAGAAAAGAAAAGAAATAAATAATCAGGCTAGGTGCAGCGGCTCGTGGCTTTAATCCCAACACTTTGGGAGGCCGAGGCAAGAGGATCCCTTGAGCCCCCAGGTGTTCAAAACTAACCTGGACAACATGACAAAACCCAGTATCCTTAAAAAACAAACAAACAAACAAAAAACACACACAGAGTTGCAGTGAGTTGAGATCACTCCACTATACTCCAGCCTAGGCGACAGAGTGACACCTTGTCTCTATTAAAGAAAAAAAAAAAGAGGCCGGACGAGGTGGCTCACGCCTGTAATCCCAGCACTTTGGTAGGCCGAGGCAGGCTGATCACCTGAGGTCAGCAGGTCAGAAGTTCGAGACCATGGTGAAATCCCGTGTCTACTAAAATCACAAAAATTAGCTGGACATGGTGGCAACACACCTGTAATCCCAGGTACTCAAGAGGCTGAGGCAGGAAAATTGCTTGAATTTAGGAGGCAGAGATTGCAGTGAGCCGAGATTGCGTCACTGCACTTCAGCCTGGGCAACATGTGACTCACCAAAACAAAAAAAAAAAAAAAAGAAAGAAAGAAAAAAAAAAAAGGCAGAAAGAAAAAGGAAAAAAATAATTAGGGTGAACATGAACACTGGAAAGGTTCAAAAATGAAAATGTAGCTTTCTTTGCCAATAAGATGCATGACATAGAAACTACCAGGAGGCCGGGCGGTGGGTCTTAAGCCTGTAATCCCAGCACTTTGGGAGGTCAGACGGATGGATCACGAGGTCAGGAGGATCGAGACCATCCTGTTATGGTGAAACCCCCTGCCTCTACTAAAGTACAAAAATCTAAGCTGGCATGGCCTGTAGTCCCAGCTACTTGGGAGGCTGAGGAGAGAATGGCGGAACCCGAGTAGAGCTTGGTGAGCTGAGATCTGGCCACTGCACTCCAGCCTGGGCGAGGAGTTTAAATCTGCCTCAAAAAAAAAAAAAAAAAAAAAAAAAAAGAAAACCTCCACTAGACTGCTAAAAGACTACTAAAATCCATAGGGTATACTACAACGTAAGGGGCTGGATACAAGGTAAAATTATAAAAGCAGATAGCTTTTGATGGATCCCCACTCTGCCACCCAGGCTGGAGTGCAGTGGCTTAATCTTGGCTCACTGGCGACCTCTGCCTCCCTATGCACCTCCACCTCCCAGGTTCGCCAATTCTGAGATCTCATACCAGTTTTCCCGATACGGAATTACAGGCGAGCCACCCATGCCCGGCACATTTGTATTTTTTTTAATTTTTTTGACCAGCCCTCTGTCGCCTCCAGGGTTGAGTGCAGGGCGCTGATCTCGCTCACTGTGCAGCCCACTCCCTCCTGGTTCATTTCATTCTCCCGCCAGCCTCCGGTATTGGGATCATGAGCCAGCCGCCACGCCTCGGGTTAGTTTTGTATTATTTTTAGAGACGGCTTCACTCATAAAGTTAGCTGTGGATGGCCCCTGATCTCTCCTGACCTCGGATCCACCACTGGCCTCCCAAAGTGCTGGGATTACAGGCTTCTGAGCCACCAAGGCCTCGCCACATTTGGGCTTTGGCACTGGGTTTCACACAGCCATCAGGGCTTGATCTCGAACTCCAGGACCTCGTGATCTGCCCACCTCGGCCTCCCCTAAACTAAGTGGGATTACAGGTATGTGAGCCGGGCCAAGGCCTGGTCAAAAGCAGACAGTTTTCCTACAATAACAACGAGCCAATGGAAACAAAATTGCATAAATAATGATAGCAAAACTATATAAAATAATGTGGCACTTGCTGCTGCTGGAGACAAGGTCTCCCTCTGTCATCCAGGCTGGAGTGCAGTGGTGCACCAAGTGCCTTCTAATCAGGCCACCTTCCACCTCAGCTATTTTTTTTTTTTCGGACAGACGGCAGTTCCTGTGCTGCCCAGGCTGTTCTCCACTCCTGGACTCCAAGCAACGCCTCCTGCCTCCAAGCAGCTGGGATTTCTGTGGGTAAGCCACCGCGCCCGGCCAGAATAAACATTTTAAGGAGGTGGGCCTATACGATTACAAAAAGAGAAAAATTTTGACTACTATAGGCCAGCCAGCCTGATGCTGGTGGAAAGCTCACGCCATCTCAGCTTTGGGAGGCCGAGGCGCAGTGGATCGCTTGACTCAGGAGTTCTAGACTGCTCCAGCAACATGGCGAACCCCATCTCCACTAAAATATAATTAGTCAGCTTTGCATGCTGGGCCAGTAATCCCAGCGACTCAAAGCCAGGCACAGACCTGGAAACCGGGAGGCGGAGGGTTGCAGTGAGCCGAGATCAGCCACTGCACTCCACTCCTGAAATGACAGAGTGAGACTTCCGCCAAAAAAAAAAAAAAGACGGTGTATACACATATTCTTTTGATTGCAGCTAAAGATATCTCTTTTTTTTTTTTTTTTTTTTTTTTCTGAGACGGAGTCTCGCTCTGTTGCCCAGGCTGGAGTGCAGTGGCTGGATCTCAGCTCACTGCAAGCTCTGCCTCCGGTTTACGCTTTATCTCCCTCCTGCCTCAGCCTCCCGGGAGTAGCTGGGACTACAGGCTCACACCCTCACCTAGCTATTTTTGTATTTTTTAGTAGAGACGGGTTTCACCATGTTAGCCAGGATGGTCTCGATCTCCTGACCTTGTGATCCCGGGCCTGCCCTGCCTCCCCAAAGGCTGGGATTACAGGCTTGGACACCGCTGCCCGCCTGCAGCTAAAGATATTCTTAAGGAAAGTATGTTTTAAAATTTTTTTAACAAAGAAAGGCTGAGCATTAATGAATTAACATTCAATGTAAGAAGTTAGATAAAGAGAAAACAGTACAGATAAGAGCAGAAATTAAAGAAATAGAAAACAAAGGTACATCAGAAGAGATATGTGATCAGAGGAGCAACAACGTCAAAAGTTGTTTTTTTGGAAAGGCTAATAAAATTAGCAAACCTCTGGGAATACTGATAAAGGAAAAACCCAAAGCGCACACTATTAAGGCTGGACATCAAGACACAGCAGGGAATCTAAAACCTGACTACTCCAGAGGCCCTCATCCCTGACACTCATAGATTCCCATTCATTAGGTTCTTTATTTCCCCACCAGTTGACACCACAACTGCCAATGCATCATCCCCCGAAGCCAACAAAGCTTCAAAATCACCTGAGCGACTATCACGCCATAAAACCTCGTGCACTGCATTTAGCGTCGCGCGCCAAGAAGGCTTAAACGGCCTCTGAGGGGGATTTCCGTTTCCTGTCCTCACCCCGACACTGCACCTTCTAGGGCTGTTGATTTTGCACACGATCAGTAGAACTGAGAGGTTGTAGTCTACTCACTGAACACAGCCCTGTTACGGATCGGCGGAGACTTGGTCCATGAGTGGCGTTGTCAGGCGAGGAATATGGCTGCGCTATGTCGTGTCTCATGGGGGCGGCCATCTTAGCACCCATTCCGTACAGTGGGCTGTTCCACAGAAGGCGGGGGCGAGAGGGCGTTCACGGGTAGAATCCTTCTAGGGGCAAGATTCTGGGAGAAGCTGGTCTTTGGAACTCGGTTCTATAAGTTTGGGCAAATTTTAAAGAAGCAGAGGTGCGCCTCCTACCCAAGGAGGATGGGGCGTGTTCTGATGTTCAAGGGATCCACCACTGGGCAAGAGGAAGAAGTCAGGGTGGTACAATCCCCCCCTTGGCGATACCACTGGGAAGAGGGGGAGAAATCAGGTTAACACAGGTGCCCGTCGTGGGCGATACCACTGGAGAAGAGGGGAAAGGAGTCAGGGTGTACAATCTCCCGATATGCTGCGGTTACCATGGAGAAGACTTGAACTCCCCCATCTCCGTTACCCTCCTTGCCCCACTACAATGATAGTAGTTAGGAATAATAATAATAATAATAGTCTTTGATATGGACAACCAATGGTTTTTCTTTCCTTTTTTTTTTTATTTTTTAATTTTTTAATTTTTTATTTTTTTTGAGATGGAGTTTCACTCTTGTTGCCCAGGCTGCGGTGCAATGGCACGATCTCGGCTCTCCACAACCTCCGCCTCCCGGGTTCAAGCGATTCTCCTGCCTCAGCCTCCGGAGTAGCTGGAATTATAGACATGCTCCGCCACGCCCGGCTAATTTTGTATTTTTAGTAGAGACGGAGTTTCTCCATGTTGGTCAGGCTGGTCTCAAACTCCCGATCTCAGGTAATCCACCCGCCTCTGCCTCCCAAAGTGCTGGGATTATAGGCGTGAACCACCGCGCCGGGCCATGGACAACCAATGGTTTTTTTTTTAGCAAATTATCAATAGAAAAATGCTTAAAGCCCAGGCGCCGTGGTTCACACCTCTAATCCCAGCACTTTGGGAGGCTGAGGTGGGCAGATCACTTGAGATCCAGAGTTCGAGACTAGCCTGGACAACATGATGAAACTCATCTCTACTAAAAATACAAAAATTAGCCGGGTGTGGTGGCACACACCTGTAGTCCTAGCTACTCAAGAGGCTGAGGTGGGAGGATCGCTTCAGCCCAGGAGTTAGAGGCTGCAGGGAGTTATGATTGCACCACTGCACTCCAGCATGGGTGACAGAGTGAGACCCCATTTCAATTTTTTTTTTTTTTTTAAAGAAAAATGCTTAGAAAATGGCCAGGCGCGGCCAGGTACGGCGGTTCATGCCTGTAATCCCAACACTATGGGAAGGGGACGCAGGAGGATCACTTGAGGTCAGGAGTTCAGGACCAGCCTCAGCAAAATGACAAAACCCGTCTCTACCAAAAATACAAAACTTAACGGGTGTGGTGGTGTGCATCTGTAGTCTCAGCTACTCAGGAGGCTGAGGTGGGAGGATGGCTTGAACCTGGGAGGTGGTGGTTGCAAGTGAGCAGAGATCACGACACAGCACTCCACCCTGGTCAACAGAGTGATACCCTGTCTAAAAAAGAAAGGAAAGGGAAGAGAAGAGAAGAGAGAAGAGGAGCCTGGTGCCATGGCTCAGGCCTGTAATCCCAATACTTTGGGAGGCCAAAGTGGGTGGATCACCTGAGGTCAGGAGTTTGAGACCAACCTGGCTAACATGGTGAAACTCTGTCTCTTGTATTAGTAAAATATAAAAATTAACCGGCCGTAGTGGTGCGTGCCTGTAATCCCAGTGACTCAGGAGTCTGAGACACGAGAATAGCTTGAACCCGGGAGGTGGAGGTTGCAGTTAGCCGAGATCACATCACCGCACTCCAGCCTGGGTGAAAGAACGAGACTCCATCTCAAACAAACAAAAAATGTTATTGATCTTGGCTGGGCGCAATAGTCCACGCCTGTAATCCCAGAATTTTGGGGAAGGCCGAGGTGGGCAGATCACTTGAGACGAGCCTGAGCAACATAGTGAGACCTGATCTCCGCAAAAAATAAGCAAAATTAGTTGTGCATGGTGACGTGTACCTATAGTCCCAGCTACTCAGGAGGTGAGGAGGTGGGAGGATCTCTTGAGCCTGGGAGGTCCAGACTGCAGTGAGCCATGATCGCACCACTGCACTGCAGCCTGAGGGACAGAGGGAGACACTGTCTCAATCATTCAATCAATCAATCAATCAAATGGTATTGATCTTGATTACTGAGTTTTTTTAATACCCCCTTACATTTTACACTTAAGGCAAATGCCTCCCTCACCTTACCCTAGTCCTAGCCCTGCAGAGAAACCTTGTTCTCTAAAATCATAGACTATCAGAAATTTTCCTGTTTGAAACAATATCAATAAGAATAAAACCTCTTACTCTTCCCTGGAGGATCTAAGCTACTGTGACACAGAGAAATAGCCTCGATTTCTGACCCAGGGGCAGAGCTTCAGATAATGGGTATCTGAAGTCAAAACTTCACATCTATGTTTAGTGGTTTTTTTTTTTTTTCTTTTCTTTTTCTCTCTCTCTCTTTCTTTTTCGAGTAGGTCTCACTCTGTCACCCAGGCTGAAGTGCAGTGGCATGATCATAGCTCACTGCAACCTCAACCTCCTGGACTCAAGTGATCCTCCCACCTCAGCAGGCACACACCACATCACCCAGCTACCTTTGTTCGTTTTGTGTAAAGACAAGATATTACTATGTTGCCCTGGCTGGTCTTGAACTCTTGGGCTCAAGGGATTTGCCCACCTCAAGTGCTAGGATTACAGGCCTGAGCCACTGCACACAGCCTATCTTTCGTGTTTCTTTTTTGTTGTTGTTTCGTTTTTTCATTTTTCATTTTTTGAGACAGAGTCTTGCTCTGTTGCCCAGGCTGGAGTGCAGTGTGTGGTCTCAGCTCACTGCAACCTCTGCCTCCCAGGTTCATGTGATTCTCCTGCCTCAGCCTCCCGAGTAGCTGGGATTACAGGTGCGTGCCACCACACTCAGCTAATTTTTGTATTTTTAGTAGAGACAGGGTTTCATCATGTTGGCCAGGCTGGTCTCGAACTGCTAACCTCAAGTGATCCACCCGCCTCAGCCTCCCAAAGTGCTGGGATTACAGGCGTGAGCCACTGCGCCCAGCTTCTTTTGTGTTTCTAAAGAAAAAGGACCTTAGGTCTGCTTCACAGTCTGAACCTAATGTTGATCCTTTTCCATACCAACCTCCTTTGCTTTGGGCTTGTCAAAACACTGCTTCATTTACATTTTACCTAAATCCCACTCCTATATCTTATAGTAATCCCATTCCTTCCTTTGTTCATTGACACTAAGGTGATCAGCCATCCCTGTTTGCCTAGGAATGGGGTTTACTGGGACAAGGGCATTCAGTTCTAAAAGCAGGAAAGTCCTGGGCAAACTGGAACAAATTAAGTTACCTTAGGTGAGACATCCCCACAGTTCCTGTGGGGCGTGGTCTTCCTTGCTGCAGCAGGTTAATAAACCCATTTCTTTCGGGACTAGGAATGTGACCTTGGTAGTCTTTATCAAGTTCATTAATGTTGGAAGAGTTCACAGAGGTGAAGTTTGAGATCATTCCTAGTATGCATTGACGGTGGAAAAATGAATAAGCCTGATTCAGGCTCCAGGTCAGCGGGGCATTGCTGGGGGAATAGTTAGTCAAAGGCTGAATGCTAAGCTATACCAGAAAGGCATTGATGGTGGAAGAGTTATTAGAGCACTAGATTGAGGTCAGACTAAATTAATACTGCTGGGAAGCCGGGCGTGGTGGCTCACGCCTGTAATCCCAGCACTTTGGGAGGCCGAGGCGGGCAGATCACCTGAGATTGGGAGTTCAAGACCAGCCTGGCCAACATGGTGAAACCCCGTCTCTACCAAAAATACAAAAATCAGCTGGATGTGGTGGCTCACACCTGTAATCCCAGCTACTTGGGAGGCTGAGGTAGGAGAATCGCTTGAACCCAGGAGGCAGAGGTTGCAGTGAGCCGAGATCGCGCCACTGCACACCAGCCTGGGCGATAGAAAGAGCGAGACTGTCCAAAAAAAAAAAAAAAAAAAAGATGGGGTTTGAAGTTGGTCCAGAAGTGGTGAAAATGTTAACAGGGGCCTAGATTTTAGATTTTGACAAGGGAATTATTGACGGTGGATTAGATAACAGATGACCAAGTTCGAGGTCCAGCCAGATGAGCAGTGGTGGCAGCAGAGTTCATAGAAACCAGCAGCTTGAGATTTCTTGTCTAGACCAAATCGGGGGGGGGGGGGGGGGTGGAAAGATGGTGCAGCTGACCAATGGCTGCATCGGGGAGGTGGGATCTGGTTTCTGGTGGCCAATGGGATGAAGCAGCCGGTTCTAGGGAGAAGCCCCTGTTGCTATGTGCAGGGTGGAAAGGACCTGAGTTGCTGCAAATAGTTAGCGAATGAATGCACGAGAAGTTGGGCGTTTGTCTCTTCAGCCTATGGCAGTAACGGTAAACTGTTACTAGGTAGTAACTAACCCCGTTGCCATGTGAAGTGAGGCAGCCAAAGCCTAGCTTGAGAAGCTGTGGACTGAAGGTGCAGTTAGCTAATGGCTGAATATAAGAAACAGGCTCTGGTCTCCCAGGTCAATATGAGGCTGCCTGATCTATAAATCAGCAGAAGTCCCCATTGTCCAGTGCAAGGAAGGGGCCGGTCGGACATAGCCTGACGGGGATGCAGGTAAATGGCACAGCTGGAGGTAGTTGAAGTGGTTGGGAACACAGCCCGAGGTTGCTTTGGAGAGCTGGCGCAGCTAGCCAATGGCTCTGTGTGGGAGGCAGGCTTTAGTCTCCATGGCCAATGAAGTGCGAACATCCTTGTCACTAGGCGTAGCCAATTTTGCAGTTCAAATTATACTTGAAGTATCTTGCCGGAGGCAGTGTTCAAGTCAGAGGTCTTGAAGAGCTGAGGGATCAGAACAGAGACTCTCATCCTGGCTATCATGAGAAACCCTGTTCTACTAAACACAAATTAGGCTGGTGGCATGCTTGTAGTCTCAGCTGAGGCTGAGGCAGAGGGTGAGAGAAAGCTGCAGTGAGTTACTGCATCTCCGAAGCCTGGGGATAGAAAGGAGACTCACAAAAAAAAAAAAAAAAAAAAAAAAAAAAAAAAAAAAAAAAAAAAAAAAAAGAATGAAGCATCTTAATGCCTGAGAGACTAAATCACTTTGACACAGAACAGCAGCCTCAATTTCCAACTCTTAGTGGAAGTATTACAGGGAGTGAGATGTACCACAGACGTTGCAGAGCAGATGACACAAAAAGCGTAAGAAATAAGTTAAATGAACTTTAGAATAAATATACTTTGTTTGAACTACACATAACCAAACATTCTTATTTCAACATGTAATTAATTTTAAAATTACCGTAGATATTTGGCATTATTTTGTGGTAATAAGATCAGAAATCAGATGTGTATTTTATTAATTGACAGCAAAACTCAATTTCGGTGCTGAAATTTCATCAGAAGTACTTTATTTGTACTCAGATATCTTTTCACAAAATTTGAAGGAAAACACGTTAACATTTCTTGGTATGGTGGCACATGCCCGGAAATCCTGTGCACTTTGCAGGCCGAGGTGGTGCATCACCCTGAGGTCAGGAGTTTTTGTTGTTGTTGTTGTTTTGTTTGCCTTTGTTTTTGAGACGGATCTCTCAGCTTGTCCTCCAGGCTGAGTGCAGTGCTGACCCTGCCTTCACCGCGGCCTCACCTGCTCACCACGCATTCTCCTGGCCCCTCACCTCCAGTAGCTGGGTCTACAGGCTCCCACCTCTGCCTGCCTGGCTAGGCTTTTTAGCAGAGACGGGTTTCCACTGTAAGCAGCCAGGGGATGGCCCCTCACCTCCGGATCTCGCCGGGCGGATCCCCGCCTCCCGCCTCCCAAAGTGCTGGATTACAGGCGTGAGCCACTGCGCCTCAGCTTTTTTTTTTTTTTTTTGAGATGGAGGTCTATTGCACGCCAGGCTGGTGGGTGCAGTGGTGCCATCTCAGCTCTACTGCAACCTCTGCCTCCCGTGTGGTTCAAGCGATTCTCCTGCCTCAGCCTCCCAGCTACAGGCGCCTCCCACCACGCTTCTGGCCACCTGTATTTTAGGGCAGAGACAGGGAAGCCAAACACATGTTGACACTGCGGTGGTCTTGATCTCTGACCTCGTGGATCTGCCCGGCCTCCTAAAGTGCTGGGATTACAGGCATGAGCCACCTCCAGCACTCGGGTCTTGGCAAGAGGGCAGAAGGGCAGTAATGGTAGTAATATATGCTGCGTAAGAACATCCTAATGTACCATTTTGTCTTTTTTTTTTTTTTTGGGGAGTCTTGTTTTGTCATTCAGCTGAGTGGCAGCATGCTGACCTTTGGGCTCAATGCAAGTCTGAAAGTTCACGCCACCTCCTGCCTCAGCCTCCAGGGGACTACAGGTGCCCCACCATGCCCCAAGCACCTTTTTTTGTATTTTATAGAGATGGTTTCACTGCAGTATTGCATGGGTCTCGACCTCGGATCTGCCCACCTTGGCCTCCCAAAGTGCTGGGATTATGCAGGAGTGAGCCACCGCTGCCTGGCCCTAATAAAAAATTACTTCTTTTTTTTTTGACGGAGTCTCAGCTTGTGTCACCCAGGCTGGAGGCAGTGTGGCGCTGATCCTCGCTCACTGCAGCCCGGCCTCCCACGCCATGCCTGCAGACTGAGCAGCCACACTGACCAGCCTCTCTGCAGTTTATTTTGTGAGACGGTTTCACTGATGTTAGCCGATGCCATCTCTCCTGACGCCATTCTCGCCCCAGTGCTGGGACAGGCTTGAGCCACCAGCCTCGCCACCATTTCTAAAAAAAAAAAAAATTAGCGCCAGGCATGGTGGTCAGCAACACCTGTAATCCCTAGCACTTTGGGAGGCCGAGGCAGGCGGATCATCTGAGGTCAAGAGTTCAGACCAGCCTGGCCGGTCATGGTGAAGTCCTGTCTCTACTAAAAATACAAAATTAGCCAAGCACGGTGGCACGTGCTCTGTAATCCCAGCTACCAGGAGGCTGAGGCAGGAGAATCGTAAATCACATCAAGCTGAGAGAGACATGATTTTTTATTGTAGACCAGAGGACCATGAATGAAGAGCAACAGAGGCCAGAGTTAAAGATGTATAAAAGATGAGCATTGAGGGTGGTATTGACAGCTCCATATTCAAGGACAGAACAGTGCATTTTAGTTGGTATAGTGGCTGACGCTGTAATCCCAGCACTTTGGAGGCAGGCCAAGGCAGGAGGACGTTTGAGGCCAGGAGGCAATGCACACCCTGGCCAAATACAGCGCTGACCCTGTCTCTAAAAAAAAAAAAAAAAAAAAGAGGCTGGCTGAGCGGCTCACACGCCGGAAATCCCAGCACTTGGGAGGCCGAGGCAGGCGGATCATGAGGCCGGCAGAGATCGAGACCATCCTACAACATGGTGAAACCCTGTCTCTACTAAAATATATTTTTAAAAAATTAGCTGGGCGTGGTGGCGGGCTTCAGGGCCCAGCTACTCGGGAGGCCGAGGCAGGAGAATGGCATGAACCTGGGAAGCTGGAGCTTGCAGTGAGCTGGCGACTGCCACTCCCACTCCAGCCTGGGTGACAGAGCCAGACTCTGTATTTAAAAAAAAAAAAAAAAAAAAAAAAAAGAGGCCAGGGTGCTGTGGCTCAAGGTCGTAATCCCAGCACTTGGGAGGCTGAGGCAGGTGGATCACTTGAGTTCAGGAGTTTGAGATCAGCCTGGCCTACCATGGTAAAACTGTGTCTCACTAAAATACAAAATTAGCTCAGCATGGTGACGATGCCTATAATCCCAGCTATTCAGGGAAGCTGGAGGCAGGAGAACGGCTTGAAACCTGGGAGGCAAGGAGGTTACAGTGATGAGATCACACTGCACTCCAGCCTGGGGACAAGAGCCAAACCCATCTCAAAAAAAAAAAAAAAAGGTCGGCATGTGACCATGCCTGTAAGGTGCCCAGCAATGAGGCTCAGGCGGTGGATCAGAGACGAGACCATCCTGGCTAACGTGAAAGTGAAACCCCACAATTAAAAATACAAAAAAAATTAAATTGTATGCAGACGGTTGTTCAGAAAATTCAGCTACTGCAGGCTGAGGCAGGAGAATGGCCAACCCCAGGAGGTGGAGCTTGCAGTGAGGCTGAGATCGTGCCACTGCACCTGCTCAAGGTGACAGAGTGATACTCTGTCTAAAAAAAAAATAAATAAAATTTAAAAGAGTAGGCATTGTTGATGGAAATAGTTACCGTGAGGCTTGGGTTTAAGGTCAGACCTGAGAGGCATTGGTGGCTAAAAATAGAGCTCCAGTCTGGATGAGGTAACATATCTATTTCACCCTGCTCCTTCCTGCTGAGCACAACTATCAACCCTGGAAGCTATACAAGAGACAACCAAAGGGTTCATGGAATGGCAGTAAGAAAAGTGACCAACATGGTGAAACCCTGTCTCTACTAAAAATGCAAAATTAGTCAGGCATGGTGGTGCATGCCTGTAATCCCAGCTACTCGGGAGGCTGAGGCAGGAGAATCTCTTGAACCTGGGAGGCGGAGGTTGTAGTGAACCGAGATGACACCATTGCACTCCAGCCTAGGCAACAAGAGCGAAACTCCATCTTAAAACAAACAAACAAATAAAAAACACTTTTGAAAGCTAAAGAAAATGAAACTAACATGAAAGCAGCCAGAGAGAAACAAGCGTTACTCATAGCAGAACACCACTTTAAATGCCAGCATTCTTCCTTTCTTGAATGGGAAAAAAAATAAATAAATAAAGATAAATGACAGGAGATTTCTCATCTGGAGGTCAGGAGGAAGTAGCATAACATTTTTCAAAGTGCTGGAAAGAAAAGAGCTGTCAACTACCAATTCTACATCTGGTGAAACTGTCAGGTAAAAAGGGAAATAAAGGCCGGGCGCGGTGGCTCAAGCCTGTAATCCCAGCACTTTGGGAGGTCGAGACAGGTGGATCACAAGGTCAGGAGATCGAGACCATCCTGGCTAACCCGGTGAAACCCTGTCTCTACTAAAAAATACACAAAACTAGCCGGGCAAGGTGGCGAGCGCCTATAGTCCCAGCTACTCGGGAGGCTGAGGCAGGAGAGTGGCGTAAACCCGGGAGGCGGAGCTTGCAGCGAGCTGAGATCCAGCCACTGCACTCCAGTTTGGGCGACAGAGCGAGACTCCATCTCAAAAAAAAAAAAAAAAAAAAAGGGAAATAAAGACATAGACAGGAAAACTAAATAATCTGTTGCTAGCAGGCCTACCCTTAACAATTGGCTAAGGAAGTTCATCAAAAAAAAAAAAAAGAAAGAAAGAAAAAGAAAATGAGAAAAGACAGATTCAGCCAGGTGCAGTGGCTCACACCTGTAATCCCAGCACTTTGGGAGGCTGAGGCTGAAGGATTGCTTGAGGATAGGAGTTCAAGACTAGCCTGAGCAACATAGCAAGACCCCCATCTCTACAAAAAAATTCAAAATTAGCTAGGCATGGTGGTGCACTCCTGTAGTCTCAGTAACTCCAGAGGCTGAGGCAGGAGGACCACCTGGGCCCAGGAGTTCAAGGTTGCAGGGAATTATAATGGCACCACTGCACTCCAGCCTGGCCAACACAGTGAGATCCTGTCTCAAAAAAAAAAAACAAAACAAAACAGAAAAAGAAAAACAAACAAAGAAAAAGAAAAAAATTCTTGAAGCATCAGGAAGGAAAAATGCTCAATGAAAACAGCAGAAATATGGGTACATAAAACAGACTCTCCTTTTCTTCATGAGTTTTATGTACCATATTTGATTATTGAAACAAAAATTATAACAGCATGATATTAAAACAATGATATTTAAAAGTGGGTTAGGTAAAGGACCTAAGTGAAGGTGAGGTTTCCACATTTCACATAAAGTGAAAAATTGTTAGTACCTGTAGGTTTAAAATATGAGGCAAGGTGTTTTGGCTCATGCCTGTAATCCCAGCACTTTGGGAGGCTGAGGTGGGCGGAACACTTGAGCTCAGGAGTTCAAGACTACCTTGACCTACATGGTGAAACCCCATCTCTACTAAAAATACAAATATTAGCTGGGCATGGTGGTGCATGCCTATAATCCCAACTACTAGAGAGGCTAAGGTGGGAGAACTGCTTGAACCTGGGAGGCAGAAGTTGTAGTAAGCCGAGATCATGTCACTGCACTCCAGCCAGGGCGACAGAGTGAGATCTTGCCTCAAAAAAAAAAGAAAGAAAGAAAGAAAAGAAAAGAAAAGAAAGAAAAGAAAAAGAAAAAGGCCAGGCACGGTGGCTCACGCCTGTAATCCCAGCACTTTGGGAGGCCGAGGCGGGCGGATCACGAGGTCAAGAGTTCAAGAACAACCACCTGGCCTACATGGTGAAACCCCATCTCCACTAAAAATACAAAAAATTAGCCGGGCGTGGTGGCACGCACCTGTAATCCTAGCTACTCAGGAGGCTGAGGCAGGACAATTGCTTGAACCCAGGAGGTGGCGGTTGCAGCAAGCCAAGATCGCACCACTGCACTCCAGCTGGGGTGACAGTGCCAGACTCTGTTTCAAAAAAAAAAAAAAAGACACCATAACATGCATCTCCATGTCTCTGTCTCCGACAATGCAGGGTAAGAAGGTTTAGCATTCGCTTGTTTGAATAATTTCAGCATACGGGGCATAGAGGTAGTTTCTAGTTGCCTGCCCCTGGCAAGGTTAGGACAGGGGCATAGTGGCCAAGAATGTGACAGCCCCATAGAAGAGATGGTTGGAGTTATGGACTCTGGATTGGCTGGTTTGCGTTTGAAAGGCACACCCAGGGACAAGTTGCCTAATATCTCTAGGAATTGGCGAAGCCTGAAAGGGACAGCCCCTCCATAGTCAGGAAGGCTCCAGATGGTAAAGGATCAGAAAACAGAAAGTAAAAGACACGGTTAATAGCAGGAAGGTTACCGCTATTAAAAAAAAAAAAAAAAAAAAAAAAGACACCGTTATTGACACAGTAGACTGAGCCGGGTGTGGTGGCTCACGCCTATAAATCCTGCACTTTGGGAGGCTTAGGCGGGTGGATTGCCTGAGATCAGGAGTTCAAGACCAGCCTGGCCAACATAGTGAAACCCCATCTCTACTAAAAATACAAAAAATTAGCTGGGCGTGGTGGCAGGCGCCTGTAATCCCAGCTACTATGGAGGCTGAGGCAGGAGAATTGCTTGAACCTGGGGAGGCGGAGGTTGCAGTGAGCCGAGATCGCTCCATTGCACTCCAGCCTGGGCGACAAGAGAAGAGTAAAACTCCTTCTAAAAAAAAATAAAAACACACAGTAGACTGTGACAAGAGACTAAGAGACACATGCGTATTTTAATACCCAGAACAATCACTATGAAAAGTATACAAGGAAGGAGATACACTCAAAAACATTAAATAAATCAAAATAGAATTCTAAAGAGTATTCAAGTAACCCACAGTAAGACAAGAAAAGCAAAGGACCAAGAACCAAAGAAAACAAACAGAAAACAAATAATAAAATGAAAAACACAAGTGTTAACATAACAATAACTGCCTCAAATGTAAATGGTCTAAATACGCCAATTCAAAGACAGACATTTAGCCGGGCTGGATGGCTCATACCTGTAATTCCAGCACTTTGGGAGGCTGAGGCAAGAGGATTGCTTATGTCCAGCAGTTCAAGACCAGCCCAGATAACACAGCCAGACCTCATCTCTACAAAAAAATCGAAAAATTAGCCGGATGTGGTGGTGCACACCTGTGGTCCCAGGGGTGGCTGAGGTGGGGGGATCATTTGAGCCCAGGAGGTCGAGGCAGCAGTGAGCCACAATCGCATCACGACACTCCAACCTGGGCAACAGAGCAAGACTTTGTCTCAAGAAAAACAAAACAAAACAAAACAAAAGCTATACCATGCAAATATTAATGAAAAATAATGAAGTGGCTTTATTAAAACTCGATAAAGTAGACTTCAGAGAAAAGAAAATTACTAGAGAAAAAGAGAAATATTGCATAATGGACCGGGAGCGCTGGCTCAAGCCTGTAATCCCAGCACTTTGGGAGGCTGAGACAGGCGGATCACGAGGTCAGGAGATCGAGACCATCCTTACTAACCCGGTGAAACCCCATCTCTACTAAAAAATACAAAAAACTAGCCAGGCAAGGTAGCGGGCGCCTGTAGTCCTAGCTACTCAGGAGGCTGAGGCAGGAGAATGGCGTAAACTCGGGAGGCGGAGCTTGCAGTGAACTGAGATCCGGCCACGGCACTCCAGCCTGGGCGACAGAGCGAGACTCTGTCTCAAAAAAAAAAAAAAAAAAAAAAGAAATATTGCATAATGATAGAAGTATCAATCAATCCACCAGCAAATCATAAATATCCCAATTATTTATGCATTAAACAACAGAGCCTCAAAATACATTAAGCAAAAAATGATAGAGCTAAAAGGAGAAATTCTTAAATCCACAATTATAGTTGGAAACATCAATACCCACTGCTCCCCATTTTATACAACCACTAGACATAAATCAGCAAGGTTATAGAAGATGTTCAAAACACAATCAGGTTGAGCTCATGCCTGTAATCCCAGCACTTTTGGAGGCCAAGGTGGGAGGATCACTTGAGGCCAGGAGTTTGACCATCCTGGTCAACATAGTAAGACCCTGTCTCTACAAAAAAATTTAAAAATTAGCTAGGTGTGGTGGTGC
Organism: Papio anubis; assembly: GCF_008728515.1. NCBI lineage: Eukaryota > Metazoa > Chordata > Mammalia > Primates > Cercopithecidae > Papio > Papio anubis. The sequence goes on from NC_044996.1 coordinate 98,085,496, forward strand.
ACACCTGTAGTCCCAGCTACTCATGAGGCTGAGGTAGGAGGATCACTTGAGTCTGGGAGGTCAAGGCTGCAGCAAGCCAGATTTTGCCACTGTACTCCAGCCTGGGCAAGAAAGTGAGACCCTGACTCAAATAAAATAAAAAAAAAAAAATACGTGGCCGGGTGCGGTGGCTCAAGCCTGTAATCCCAGCACTTTGGGAGGCCGAGACGGGCGGATCACGAGGTCAGGAGATCGAGACCATCCTGGCTAACACGGAAACCCCCGCCTCTACTAAAAATACAAAAACTAGCCGGGCACGGGTGGCGGGCTCTGTAGTCCCAGCTACCGGGAGGCTAAGGCAGGAGAATGGCGTGAACTCCGAGGCTGGAGCTTGCAGTGAGCTGAGATCCGCCACTGCACTCCAGCCTACGTAGAGCGGTGACTCCGCCTCAAAACAAAACAAAGATCCGGGGAGGCCTTTATTATGGGCAGATCACCGGAGGTCAGGAGTTCAAGACCAGCCTGACCAACATGGTGAAACCGCCTCTACTAAAATACAAAATTAGCTGGGCATGGTGGTGGGCTTCGTAATCTCAGCTACTTGGGAGGCCGAGGCAGAAGCAGAACCATTTGAACCTGGGAGGCAGGAGGTTGCAGTGAGCCCAGATCGCAAGCACTGTAATTCAAATCCCAGTGCCTGACTCTGTCCAAAAAAAAAAAAAAAAAATTATTGATTTTGTGACCTTGATACTTTGAAAATTACAAGTCTGGTTATTTTGTAGAATGTCCCTGTCTGGGTGCTGCCTGGACCTTTCCTTGTGGTTAGGTTCAGGTTCTCATCTTGGATAGGAAGATCACAGAGGTGATGCTGTCTCCTCACTTCAGCCTATGAGGTGGCACATGATTTTCATACTGGTGGTATTCATTTTGATTCCTATTAAGATGGTATTTGCCAAGTTTTCTACATTAAAGCATATTTTCCTATTTCAATATGGAGTGGGAGGTACTTTCAGGCTATATCAGTACCCCCATCTCATCAAACTTCCATTTATTTATTAATTTATTTAAGTGGCAGTATGGACTCCTCAAGAAGTTTTCATTTATTCAATAATGCTATAATTAATTCTATTATTTATTTTGATTTTTAATTTTTTGTTTTAAAAATAATTGTAAAGCCAGGTGCTGTGGCTCATGCCTGTAATCGTGAGCATCTTTGGGAGGCCGAGGCAGGCGGATCAATGCAGGTCAAAAGTTCGGGACACCAGCCTGACCAACATGGTGAAACCCGCCTCTATTAAAAATACAAAATTAGCCAGGCTAGGTGGCACTGGGCTCAATCCCAGCTACCGAGGCTAAGGCAGGAGAATCGCTTTGAACCTGGGAAGTGGAGGCTGCAGTGAGCTGAGATCATGCCACTGCACCTGTGCCTGGGGGACAGAGTGAGACCTCATTTCAAAATAATAATAATTATTATTGTTACTATAAATTCACATGCAGTGGTAAATAAAAAATTATAAGGAGGAGCCATGCACCTTTCATTCAGTTCCCAGTTGGTAACATCCTGGCATAACCATAGTACCATGTCAAAACCAGGATATTGACGGTGCAATCCAGAGTGTATTCAGATTTCACCAGTTTCTGTGCACTTATTTGTGCGAAGCTTAATTCATCTAATTATTTCACATGTAACCACCCACCACATTCAAGACAGAAGGCTTCCATCCCCATAAAGCCCCTTTGTGCTACCCCTTTATAAACGAACAGACACCTACCTTTCTCCACCACCCTAATCCCTCGCAGGCACCTAATCTCTATTTTCTTATTTCAGGATTATTAGAAAATAAATCATAATGATAAGCAATTTTTCAGATTGGCTTTTTCACTCAGCATAATCCCGTGGAAATCCATCCAAATCAAGCATGTATCAAGGGTTTGCTCCTTGTATTGCTGGAGCACTGTTCCATAGTATGGACATATCACAGAGATAAACATTCATCCCTAATGTTAAAAGGCATTTGGGGCCGAGCGCAGGCTCGCCTGTACTCTCAGCAGCACTTTGGGAGGCCGAGGCGGTGGGATCACGAGGTCAGGAGATCGGTGACCATCCTGGCTAACACGAAGGAAACCCTCTACTAAAAATACAAAAATTAGCTGGGCGTGGTGGCAGGCTTCGTAGTCCCAGCTACTCGGGGAGGCTGAGGCAGGAGAATGGCCTGAACCCGGAGGCGGAGTTTGCAGTGAGCTGAGATCACGCCACTGCACCAGCCTGGTGACAGAGTGAGACTCCGCCAAAAAAAAAAAAAAAAAAAAAGGAAAAGAAAAGGCATTTGGCTGTTTCACTTGTGGCTACAAATGAAGCTGCTATGATCCAACGATTTGATTGATCGATCTGATTTGCCGCCTGATCGCACGCACTGAACGGCGCCGGAACGCAAATTGGTTTTGTCGGATTCTGCCGGAATTTGTTTGTTAACGGATGGTTTTGAGCGGAAGCCGCAAAGCGCCTGATGGATGCGCCGCTGACGATTTGTCGACGAACTCTGATTCGAGGGATCTCGACGGTTCTCGACGCGATCGATCCGGAATATCTGACGCGATTTTGATGATTTGAAAGTTTTGCATATTCAAAATCCTAGTCTTTCATAGGGTATGTAGCTTGCAGATGTCTTTCATCCTCTTAATGGGGTCCTCAGCAGAGCACAAGTTTTTTGTTTATTTTTGTTTCTTTGTTTTGTAGAAACAGGGTCTCACTATGTTGCTCAGGCTGCTCTCAAACTCCTGGTCTCAAGTAGTTCTTCCTGGGCCTCCCAATGTGCTATAATTACAGACATGAGCCACACCACACCTGGCCAAAAGTTTTAAATTTTGATGATGTCCAGTTAATCCAATTTTTCTATGGATCATGCTTTTGGTGTCAAGTCTAAGAAGTCTGCCTAGCTTGTGACCCCAAAGATTTTCTGCTACATTTTTTTTCTAAAAGTTTGCAGGTTGACATTTTGCATTTAACTCTGATTCACTTTGAGATAGTTTTTCTATAAAGTGTGTCCAAGGCTTTTTTTTTTCTTTGTCCGTGGATGTCCAATAGTTCCAGCTCCATTTGTTGAAAAGGCTGTATTTCCTCCACTGAATTGTTCTTACACCTTTGGTCAAAAATCTGGGTGTGGTGGCTCATGCCTGTAATCCCAGCATTTTGGGAGCCTGAGGCAAGCGGATCACTGAGGTCAAGAGTTCAAGACCAGCCTGGCCAACATGGTGAAACCCCTTCTCTACCAAAAGTACAAAAATTAGCCAGGTGTGGTGGCATACGCTTGTATAATCCCAGCTACTTGGGAGGCTGAGGTGGGAGGATTGCTTGAATCCAAGAGGAAGAGGTTGCAGTGAGCCGAGATTGCAACTCTGCACTCCAGCCTGGGTGACAGAGTAAGACTCCATCACAGAAAAAAAAAAAATCAGATTTGTGCGTGGATCTATTTCTGGGCTCTATTCCATTTCGCCGATCTATATGTTTATTCCTGCATGAATACACCACCCAAATTACTATAGCTATACAGTAAGCCCTAATATCAAGTGGAGTGAGCCCACTCACTTTTTTTTTTTTTTTTTTTTTTTTGACGGAGTCTCGCTCTGTCACCCAGGCTGGAGTGCAGTGGCCGGATCTCAGCTCACTGCAAGCTCCGCCTCCCGGGTTTACGCCATTCTCCTGCCTCAGCCTCCTGAGTAGCTGGGACTACAGGCGCCCGCCACCTCGCCCGGCTAAGTTTTTGTATTTTTAGTAGAGACGGGGTTTCACTGTGTTAGCCAGGATGGTCTCGATCTCCTGACCTCGTGATCCGCCCGTCTCGGCCTCCCAAAGTGCTGGGATTACAGGCTTGAGCCACCGCGCTCGGCCCACTCACTTTTTTCTTCTTTTCCAAATTGTGCTAGCCATTCTAGTTCTTTTGCCTTTGCATATTAATTCTACAATAAGCTTGCTTGTGCCTACAAAAAAAAAAACCTTGCTGAGATTTTGCTAGGAATTGCATTAAGCCTGTAGATCCTTTTAGGAGGACTGACATCTTTATTGTATTGACTTTACTAAGTCTTGGACATGGTATATCTCTACATTGATTTTGTCCTTTGATTTCTTGGATTGGCATTTTGTAATTATTATCATAAAAATTCTGTACATACAAAAATAATAATAAATAATATATTTTTTAAAAATTCTGTACATGGGCTGGGCACAGTGGCTCATGCCAGTAATCTCAGCACTTTGGGAGACCGAGGTGGGAGCATCACTTGAGTTCAAGACCGTCCTGGGCAATATAGCAAGACCCCATTTCTACAAAACAGTAAAAAAAAAAAAAAAAAAAAAAAAGTGTTAGCCACACCTGTAATCCCAGCACTTTGGGAGGCCAAGGATGGGCGGATCACTTGAGCCCAGGAGTTCAAGACCAACCTGGGCATCATGGCAAAACCCAGTTTCTACTAAAAACAAAACATGAATTAGCAGAGTGTGATGATCCACGCCTGTAGTTTCAGATACTTGGGAGGCTGAGGTAGGGAGAATTACTTAAGGCTGGGAGGTCAAGGCTGCAATGAGCCATGATTGTGCCATTCAACAACCTGGGTGACAGAGTGATACCCTGCCTCAAGAAAAAAAAAAATCTGTACACATTTTGTTAAAAATCTGTACATACTTTGTGTATATCAAAATATATATATTTTTTTATTTTGTTTTTCTTTGAGACAGAGTCTCGCTCTGTCACTCAGGCTGGAATGCACCCAGGCTGGGAGTAAGTGCAGTGGCATAATGTACAGATTATGTAGAGATTATTATTATTATTATTGTTATTTTGAGACAGGGTCTCCCTCTGTCACCCGGCCTGAATGCAGTGGCATGACCATGGCCCATTGCAGCCTCAACACCCCAGCCTCAAGTAAGTCTCCTCACTTCATGGCTCACTGCAGCCCAGGCTAATTACTATTATTAGTATTATTATTTAATTTATTGTAGAGATGGGGTCTTGCTATGTTGCCCAGGCTGGTCTTGAACAGGGGATCCTTACACCTTGACCTCCCAAACTGCTAGGATTACAGGCATGAGCCACTGTACCCTGCCACCTTCTGTATTTAAGTCAGTCTAGGGGAAATTTTTTGGTGAGACACTGGGTTGTCTTATGCTTGTTGGGGACAACTCTTTGGGGGCCTCAATTGCTAACGTCTCATCATGGGAATTTAAGAACTGCTAAGAAGCATCATCATCAGCCCCATTAAACCAGATGGCCACACAGACTCTGACATGACAAATCTGAGGCTTCCTGGGGTCATAAATGGGACAGTGAGTTATGGATTCAGACCATGACTGGGTGTTGTGGCTCACAAGTGTAATCCTAATGATTTGGGAGGCCTAGGTGGGAGTATCCCTTGAGGCAGGGAGTTCAAGACCAGCCTGGGTAACATAGTGAGACCCTGTCTCTACAAAAAATTAAAAAATTAGCCAGCCATGGTGACATGTGCCTGTAGTCCCAGCTACTCAACCAGGAGGTTGAGGTGGGAGAATTATTGCCTGACCACAGGAGGTCAAGGCTGTAGTGAGCCAAGGTCACACCACAGTGCCCCAGCCTGGGCGACATAGCCAGACCATGTCTCTTAAAAAAAAAAAAAAAAAAAAGGCTGGCATGAAGCCTCAGCCTGTAATCCCAGCCCTTTGGGAGGCCACGGCGGGCGGATGACAAGGTCAAGAGATTGAGACCCTACTGGCCAACCAACATGGTGAAACCCCATCTCTACTAAAAATACAAAAATTAGCCGGGTGTGGTGGCGCATGCCTGTAGTCCCAGCTACTCGGGAGGCTGAGGCAGGAGAATTGCTTGAACTCGGGAGGCGGAGACTGCATTGAGCCAAGATCTAGCCACTGCACTGCAGGCTGGGTGACAGAGCCGCAGACTCCATCTCAAAAAAAAAAAAAAAAAAAAAAAAGATTCAGGCCACAGTATCTGCAAGCCACCAGCATTTGAGAAATCGCTGTTCTCCATGGCCTGGCCTGGCATTGGTTTTCATCCTGGTATTAGAAAGGCCACGTTCTGGAGAAGGCCAGTTTCACCAGCACCTGCCCCATGAGAGCTGTGAGAATGTACATTCTAAAAAGGAGCAGATACAGGGCCTGAGTCCCTCTGTGACCTGTGGCCGCGGATAGTGTTGGAACAATCATGTTTCCATATTGGCTACAGGAAGCACGCATTGTTCTCTCATTGTGCATTGCAGGCTGGAGACTGAAGGAGTGACTCATGCCTGTTGTCCCAGAGGAGTCAAGCTCGGAAGCCCTTTTCAGATGCCTAAACAACCACGAGAAAATGCTAATTGGTTACTTCCAAACAACTGTGAAAATGATGCTTTAGCTTCCATTCCCATCACAGCTTCCATCTCACCAATATACTCCTAGGCCAAGCTTGTGTAACCTCGCCCACATGTGGCCATATAGACCCAGGGATGGCTTTGAATGTGGCCTAACACTTTCTTAAAACATTATGAGATGTTTCAGGGATTTTTTTTTGAGACGGAGTCTCGCCCGGGTCGCCTGGTTGAGGTGTGGTCGACCTCAGCTCACTGCAAGATCCTCGGGCCCCTGCCCATGCCATTCTCCTGCCTCAGCCTCCCCGGTAGCTGGGACCACAGGCGCCCACCCTGCCTCCGGGTTAATTTTTGTATTTTTAGTAGAGACGGGTTTCACCGTGCCAGCCAGGATGGTCTCGGATCTCCTGACCTCAGTGATCCACCCTCGGCCTCGCCTCCCAAAGTGCTGGAGATTACAGGCTTGAGCCACTACCTCGCCTGTTTGTGATTTTTAAGCTCATCAGGCCATCACATGTTAGTATATTTTATGTGTGTATTGAAGACAATTTCTTTCTTTCTTTTCCAATATGGCCCAGAGAGGCCAAAAGATTGGACACCCTGCCTGGGCTTTTCTCCGATTTAGCCCTCCCCGCATTCCCAGAGTAGGACAGTCCCTCACACCAGTCTCAAGGGCCAGCAGGGCTTTCTCACAGACTGAGCTGTGGTTGGGCAAAGTGTTCAGAAGCGATGATAACATAATCAAGACTCTTTCCTTAGGGCTTGAGGGTTCCAGCAAACATCTCTGCCATCTGTCTGCCTGCTTTTGCTGTCACTTCTGAAATTCTGGTATCATGCCTATGGTCAAAGCAACTAACTTCTGTGGCTACTAGAACTTTCTTCCTGCTTTTCTCATTCTGTGCTTCCTGCTGCTGTCGATGAAACTCAGCTTCTTATTCCCAGGCACTCTCAGAGTGAGGATCCACAGGAGGCTTCTTTGATTCTCAGACAGATAACCCCCATCTTTCCTCTGGTTCCCACCTATTTTTCTGTGTCCTTTGTTACTGTGGTCATACCAGAGAAGTAACATTTTGTCTTGCATTTGTAAAATCTCTACCTTTCCCCTAATAAAGGAATTTCAGCACAGTGGCTGTTTTAACAGATATCTGCAGCACCTTACCACATGTCTCCCCTTCCTGAGTCCTTTTGAAAGTAATTTCAGCTTTTGATCGGCTACATTGTTCTTCCCAGCTGGCATTTTTGGGAATCCCAGCAGAATAACTTGTTACTTCCTTTTTAAAGGTCCTATCGATCAAATGAAACAAAACATCCCCCTTTTTAGCATCACCCACAAAGCCCTAATGCTTGCAACAAAGATTGTGAAATGGGCCAGGAACAGTTTTAGAGACAGAGCATACTTTGTTGATTAGCAAAGTTACAAGGTGGACACACTGGCAAACACAACAGGGATTTCGTGTAGCTTCAAGATGACATTGTCAACAACATAGTGAGACCCCGCCCTTCAAAAAAAATACCAAAAATTAGCCACACGCTGTGGTGCACCCCTGTAGTCCCAGCTATCTGGGAGGCTGAGATGGGAGGATCATCTGAGTCTGGAGGCCATGGCTACAGTGAGCTGAGATTGCACTGCTGCACTCAGCCTGGGTGACAGGCTGAAACCCTGTCTCAAAACAAACAAAATAAATATCGTTGAATTACAAGCTCGCCTAATTTTTATTTTTTATTTTTTGTAGAGATTAGTGAGTCTCACTGAGTGTTAAAACTAGGTTGATTCAAACTTGAACTGGTGATTCACCTGCCTTAGCCTTCCAAAATGCTGCTGACAGGGTCTTAAATGCTGGGGGTCAGCATCTTAAAATGAACACACACTGCCAGGCACAGTGGCTCACTCTCTATGTCCTGTGACTTTGAGGCCGAGGCAGGTGGATCACCTGAGGTCAGAGTTCGAGACCAGCCTCGCCAACATGCGCAAAACCCCGCCCCTATTAAAATATAAAAATTAGGCCGGGCGTGGCTCACTGTAATCCCAGCACTTGGGAGGCCGAGGCGGTGGATCACGAGGTCAGGAGAGACTCCAGACCATCCTGGCTAACATGGTGAAACCCCGCCTCAAAAATACAAAAACTAGCCGGGCTGCGGTGGCGGGCGCCTGTAGTCTCAGCTACTTGGGAGGCTGAGGCGGGAGAATGGCGAACCCGGAGGCGGAGCTTGCAGTGAGCCGAGATCAGGGCCACTGCACTCCAGCCTGAGCAGCTGCAGATCTGGCCTCTCAAAAAAAAAAAAAAAAAAAAAAAAATATATATATATATATAAAAAATTAGCCGAAAGCATGGTGGTGGTGCCTATAGTCCCAGCTTATCGGGAAGCTGAGGCTGGGTGAGAATCGATTAAGCCCAGGAAGAGAGGTTGTAGTGAGTCATATCGTGCCACCGCACTCCAGCCTGGGTGACAAGAGAGAGGCTCCGTCTCAAAAAATAAAAAAAATAAATAAATAAAAATAAAATGAACACATCGTTTTAGTTTAAGAGACTAAAGAGGTGCAACCGTATGGAATAAATGAGCCTGGACTGAGTCTTGTGTTTTAAAAAAAAGTTATAAAGAGGTATACCGGCTTAGTGGCTCATGCCTATAATCCCAGCACTTTGGGACCATATGGATGGACCACGAGGTCAGGAGTTCAAGACCATCCTATCAACATAGTGAAACCCTGTCTCACTAAAATAATAAAATTGAAGCCAGGCATGGTGGGCACATGCCTGTAGTCCCAGTTACTCAGGAGGCTGAGGCAGGAGAATTGCTTGAACCCGAGAGGTGGAGGTTACACTCAGCCGAGATCTCACCACTGCACTCCAGCTTGGGCAACAAAGTGAGACTTCATCTCAAAAAAAAAAAAAGGACAACTGGGGAAAATTAACTATGGACTGGATATCAGGCGATATTAGGGAGTTATTTAGAATATTAGGGAATTATTTACAATTATTTAGACTTGAAGGGTATTACCGTGTGCAACTAACTTTCAAATGGTTTGGGGCTGGGTGCGGTATCTCACGCCTGTGATTCCAGCACTTTGGAAGGCCAAGGCAGGCAGATCACTTGAGGTCAGGACTCTGAGACCAGCCTGGCCATCATGGCATAACCCCATCCCTATTAAAAATACAAAAAATTAGCCGAGCATGGTGACGAGCACCTGTAATCCTGGCTACTTGGGAGGCTGAGGCAGGAGAATCACTTGAACCTGGGAGGTGGCGTTACAGCGAGCCGCAAGATCACATCTATTGCACCAGCCTGGTGATAGAGCAAGACCTGCCTCAAAAAAAAAAAAGAAAAGAAAAAGGCTAAGCACAGTGGCTCATGCCTGTAATCCCAGCACTTTGGGAGGCCGAATTGGGTGAATCACTGTAGGTCAGGAGTTCAAGACCAGCTTGACCAACATGGTGAAACTCCATCTCTACTAAAAACACAAAATTAGCCGGGTGTGGTGGCATGGGCCCATAATCCCAGCTACTTCGGAGGCTAAGGCAGGAGAATCACTTGAACCTGGGAGACAGAGGTTGCAGTGAGCCGAGATTATGCCACTGCATTCCAGCCTAGGTGACACAGCGAGACTCCATCTCAAAAAAAAAAAAAAAAAAAGGAAAGAAAAAAAGTATTAATGACTTGAAATCCTACCACCATACAGTTAGCACTACACACACACACACACGTAATTCTACCAAAGTGGATCATAATATTTATGTTATTATAATGATTTTTCACATCTATCTATTTTAATGTTATTGTGTTTTCTTTCCTCCTTCCACTTGGTAACCAGTTTCTGCATCTTGGTTTATGTTGTGAAAGGAAAATATCTTGGGCCCCTTCAAGCTGGTAACTGCTCAGGGCAAATCTGCCTCATTCTATTCGAAGTAATCCCTCTGCTCACTGAGATTGATGCATATTCTGATTGCCTCCTTTGGAAAGGCTTATCAGAAACCAAAAGAATGCAACCATTTCTCTCTCACCTACCTGTGACCTGGAAACCCCCTCTCAGCTTCAAGAGCTGTCCCTGCCTTTCTGCATGAAACTAGTGTACTTCTTACATATATTGATTGATGTTCATGTCTCCCTAAAGTGTATAAAACCAAGCTCTGTCTCAACCACCTTGGGCACATGTCATTAGGACTTCCTGAGGCTGTGTCATGGCACACTTCCTTACCTTTGGCAAATAAACCTTCTAAAATGATTGAGACTTATCTTATCATTTTTCTCGATTGGCAATGTCCTTCCATGCCTTTTTCTGATAAGTTGCTGACATGTATTGAACGTTTACTACAAAGCAAGAACCAGGACTTTACATATATACTATATTTTACAAAAACCCCATACTGTTATTATTGCCATGGTGTTGCCAAACAGAGAAGCTGAGGAAATTTCTCAAGGGCACACAACCAACACATATTTGAACTGTTTTTGGTTGGGTTGTATTTTTTTTTTTTTTTTTTTTTTGAGATGGGGTTTCGTTCTTGTTGCCCAGGCTGGAGTGCAATGGCGCGATCTCAGCTCGCTGCAACCTCCACCTCCAGAGTTCAAGCAATTCTCCTGCCTCAGCCTCCCGAGTAGCTGGGATTACAGGCATGTGCCACCATGCCTGGCTAATTTGTATTTTTAGTAGAGATGGGGTTTCTCCTTGTTGGTCAGGCTGGTCTTGAACTCCCAACCGCAGGTGATTTGCCTGCCTCAGCCTCCCAAAGTGCTGGGATTACAAGCGTGAGCTATCACGCCCGGCATTTTTTTTTTTTTTTTTTTTTTTTTTACACAAAGATAAGATCACATTGTAAAACCCTAGTTGCTTTCTCACTCATATCTTGAAATTTTCTTCAACTCATCTGGTATACAGGGAGTCCTCACTTAACATTCTCCATAGGTTCTTGGAAACTTTGACTTTAGAAGAAACGACATATAACAAAAACCAATCTTTCCATAGACTAATTGACATAACAAGAGTTAAGCTCCTATGGCATATTTCTGATCACCAAAATATCACCAAACTTCTAAATAAAGACCCCAAATACTTCTCACATCAAATATTGAAATAAATGTGAGCTGGCCAGGTGTGGTGGCTCACGCCTGTAATCCCAACACTTTGGGAGGCTGAGGCAGGTGGATCACCTGAGGTCTCATTCTGTTGCCCAGGCTGGAGAGCCATGGGGTGATCTCGGCTCACTGCAGCCTCCACCTCCCCCACCTCCCGGGTTCAAGCAATTCTCCCACCTCAGCCTCCTGAGTAGCTGGGACTACAGGTGCCCACCACCACACCTGGCTAGTTTTTGTACTTTTGTAGAGAAGGGATTCCACCATGTTGCCCAGACTGGTCTTGAACTCCTTGCCTCAACTGATTCCCCCCGCCTCAGCTTCCCAAAGTGCTGGGATTACAGGCATGAGCCACTGCGTTCCAAATGAGTCATTACCCCAGAAGTAACTTCTTGCTGCTGATGACAATTGCAAGTCCTCCCCCACTGTGCCCCCAGTGGGCATTAACAGTCTCATGGATGACAAATATCAGTGGGCAGGTCTCAGGGACTCTACGATCATGACCATCACCTCCCAAGACGCCAGTTCCTGCCTCAAGACGTCTCTGAAGGTCCTGGGTGGCGGTGGTGAATGTTGGTCATTCAGGCAGAGGCTCACCCATTCTTTCCTGGATGGGCATGACAGGTGTGTACTCCTGTATAAGAGTTAAAGCTGTTTCCCCGGGCTGACCTGTGAACCGCAGCCAGAACAGGTTGGCACTTGTGAGTGGGCCTGAAAGGCCAAAAATGATGTCAGAGACCTGCTTGTCCCCAGGAGCAGGGAGGGATGCCTGGGAAGCAGTGTGGGAGGGAGGAGGAGGGAAAGACAGTGTCCTAAGGTGAAGGGGACAGCCTGAGGAGAGAGTGTAGGGATGTTTGTGTCCTGGCCCTCATCCTCTCTTGTATTGTTTTCCCTTTCTCCTCAGCGGCCCCCAGCTGCTCTCCCCGCAGGTACCATGTCTCTCCTCTCAGTGTGCATGATCTGCCCAGGCAGACGGCAGAAGCCGACCGTTGCTCGCGGCTCACTACGCGAGGACTGAGAAAGCCTCGAGACAAAGCTACTGAGCGGTGTGCGAGGGGCCAATGCAAGGAGCTCAGAATAAACTCTTGTGCGTCTCACCACTTGCTCTCCACCTCTGAATGGGACCAGGTGGCCACACGGAGGCTCAGACAGGGTCAAGAGTGCCACGCTAGCGGGGGTGGGGTGACGTTGGGAGTGCTGAGAGTGGACTCAGGCAAGGCATTCCCCTTGGTGTGTGGGCGTCTAATCGGTTGAGGGGCGCAAGCTTGAGCTTGGTGATCAGTCTAGGGACTGACATTAACACTACGCTTAGGCCTGGGATTTAGGGTTTTGTCCTGCAATCAAGCAGCTTAAGTTCCTAAACTGGAATTTAGCTACAGGGAAACTCCTAGCAACAAGCCAGCCCCTTAGTTACAGTGGGGGCACTAGCAATGCAGGCCTCGGACCTCCCCTGGGAACGTTTGTCAGGTCACGCTGAGGCCTGGAGGTCAGGATCAGAGACAGAATGCTCCACAGAGTACATCTGTCCTGGAGACTGGATCGTACCCAGGCCTGGCCAGGTGTGGTGAGGAGGATGGGATTGAGGCCCAGAGCATCTGGGGGAGGGGGAATCACGCAAGCCCAGGGGTGGGCGTGGCTAAAAACTAGCTGACTCTCGGGGGAGTGAGAAGCTAAAAGTCATCCAACATGGCGGCTCCCGAGGAAGGCTACAGTGTGCGCCGCCATTTTGTTTGAGGTTGAGGCAAAGGAAGCTAAAGGATGAATAGCACCGCCCTACTCCCCTCGTCTACAACGGCAAATCCCTAGTGAGCTTGCCCGAAGGAGACTGTCAGCTTCCTAGATGGAGCCTATGGGGATTGTGCCAGGTTTAAGAACATGGTTAACTTAATAAAATCTCAATGGCAGACCATACTTTTAAAGTGAAGAAGGCTGGGCACGGTGGCTCACGCCTGTAATCCCAACACTTTGGGAGGCCGAGGCGGGTGGATCACCTGAGGTGGGGAGTTCGAGACTAGCCTAAATCCCATCTCTACAAAAAACACAAAATTAGCTGGGTGTTGTGGCGCATGCCTGTAATCCCAGCTACTCGGGAGGCTGAGGCAGGAGAATCTCTTGAACTCGGGAGGCGAAGGTTGCAGTGAGATGAGATCACACCATTGCTCTCCAGTCTGGGCAACAAGCGCAAAACTCCGTCTCAAATAAATAAATTAATTAAATAAAGAAAACAGCTCTTATATCAACATGGGAAACCGAGAAAGTATAAATTTAGAGATATACATATATAATTATATAGAAATTAATCATTTTACACTTTTATATAATGTAAAGTGAACAATTACATTAAGGATCTCCTCAAGGCCAAGGTGCTGTGGTTCATGCCTGTAATCCCAGCACTTTGGGAGGCCGAGGGGGCAGATCACTTGAGTTCAGGAGTTTGAGATCAGCCTGGGCAACATGACAAAATTCCGTCTCTACTACAAATGCACAAATTAGCCGGGCGTGGTGGCGCATGCCTGTAATCCCACCTACTCAGGGGGCTGAAGTGGGAGGATCGCTTGAGCCCAGAAGGTGGAGGCTGCAGTGAGCTGAAATCATGCCACTGCACTCCAGACAGGTCAGGCCAAAAGAAAGTTAAAGAAGGCACTATATCTATCAATAGGTAAATCAATAGATCCATCGGTATGGATATACCAACGAAAAGCTATCATTTTCAAATTCTGGATGATGGCTTTCTGACTTGGGGAAAGAAGGTCAAGGCAGGCCTCCATGCAGAGGTGATATTGGAGCAAAGACAGGAGGGAGCAGGAAGCCACGGAGGCACCTGGGAAAGAGCAAACACAAAGGCTTGAAGTGAGAAGTTACTGGGGGTGTAATATAGAGGCATGGGGCTTGAGGGAAGTTGGAGGGGGGCGACCAGAAAGAGAGAAGAAAGAGAGGATGTCGGAGATGACAGGGAATCAGATCTCAGAGTGAAGGGGCATGCAGGCTCACAACATACCTTCTCTTCTGCATTGTAAGCAGAGGCCCGTGTGCAGCTTGGGTCTCCTTGTAAAGCTTGAAGCTGAGTGGGGTTAAGGTGGTTGATTCTCTCTAGCAGTGTTCTGGGTGAACCTGGCTTGAGATGTGTAACTTTCGGTTAAATATTAGATTCAGAGTTAGAATAAGGACTGTATATAAAACACTGAGTCTTAAAATTGTTGTTGTTGTTGTTGTTGTTGTTTTGAAACAGGGTCTCACTCTATGGCCCAGGCTGGAGTGCAGTGGCTCGATCACAGCTTACTGCAGCCTCCAACTCCCCAGGCTCAGGTGATCCTCCCACCTCAGCCTCCTGAATAGGTGGGACTACAGGCACACTCCACCACACCCAGCTATTTTTTGTATTTTTTATAGAGACAGGGTCTTGCTATGTTGCCTAGTCTGGTCTTGAAGTCCTGGGCTCAAGCAATCCTCTCGCCTCAGCCTCCTAAAGTGCTAGGATTGTAGGCATCAGCCACTGTGCCCGGCCACAGCTTTATTTGTATTTATTTCTTTATTTTTTTAAGATGGAGTCTTGCTTTTGTTGCCCAGGCTGGAGTCCAACGTCACGATCTCGGCTCACTGCAACTTCCACCTCCTGGGTACAAGTGATTCTCCTGCTTCAGCCTCCCAAGTAGCTGGGATTACAGACGCATGCCACCATGCCCAGCTAAATTTTGTATTTTTAGTACAGACAGAGTTTTGCCATGTTGGCCAGGCTGGTCTCAAACTCCTGACCTAATGTGATCCACCAACCTCGGCCTCCCAAACTGCTGGGATTACAGGCGTGAGCCACTGCACCTGGCCTGTTTGCTTGTTTTTGCTAAGCACCGGGTCTATGATGATTCCCAATTTAAGAGATGAGGAAAATTAGGCCTGTAGTGCTGAAATACCTTGCATGAGGTCACATAACTAGCAAGATGTAAAGCAAGGATTTGAACCCAGGTCTGACTTTACTAATCTATAAAGATGATAAAGAAATTCTAGGCAGAGTGAGTGGAGGGTGGGAATACATTTGCTACCTTCTGTGATCTGTACACGGGGCAGGGGAAGAGAAGGTGGGGCATGAGAGGCTTCAGAGCTGATGGAATTCAAGCTTTTCATTGAAACCAATGGGAGGTTTGTTTCTTTTCAAATTTATTATTATTATTATTATTTGAGACAGAGTCTCGCTCTGTTGCCCAGGCTGGAATGCAGTGGCGTGATCTCGGGTCACTACAACCTCTGCCTCCCGGGTTCAAGCAATTCTCCTGCCTCAGC
Source organism: Papio anubis (assembly GCF_008728515.1). Taxonomy (NCBI): domain Eukaryota; kingdom Metazoa; phylum Chordata; class Mammalia; order Primates; family Cercopithecidae; genus Papio; species Papio anubis. The sequence goes on from NC_044996.1 coordinate 98,101,153, forward strand.
CTCCCAAGTAGCTGAGATTACAGGTGCCTGCCACCACGCCCTGCTAATTTTTGTATTTTTGGTGGAGATGGGGTTTCACCATGTTGGCCAAGCTGGTCTCAAACTCCTGATTTTGTGATCCACCCACCTCGGCCTCCCAAAGTGCTAGGATTACAGGCGTAAGCCACCACACCCTACCTTGTTTCTTTTCTTTTTCTTTCTTTCGCTTTTTTTTTTTTTTTTTTTTTGAGACAGAGTCTTGCTGTGTCGCCCAGGCTGGAATGCAGTGGTGCAATCTCGGCTTACTACATCCCCCTCCTCCTCCTGGGTTCAAGTGATTCTCGTGCCTCAGCCTCCCGAGTAGCTGGGATTACAGGCACGCACCACCACACCTGGCTAATTTTTGTATATTTTGTAGAGATGGGATTTTGCCATGTTGGCTGGGCTGGTATCCAACTCCTAAACTCAAGTGATCCGCCCGTTTCAGCCTCCCTGTGTTGGGATTATAGGTGTGAGCCACGGTGCCTGGCCCAATGGGAAGTTTTATTTATTTTTTATTTTTTATTTTTTATTTTTTGAGACGGAGTCTTGCTCTGTCGCCCAGGCTGGAGCGCAGTGACCGGATCTCGGCTCACTGCAAGCTCCGCCTCCCGGGTTTACGCCATTCTCCTGCCTCAGCCTCCGGAGTAGCTGGGACTACAGGCGCCCGCCACCTCGCCCGGCTAGTTTTTTTTTGTATTTTTTTAGTAGAGACGAGGTTTCACCGTGTTAGCCAGGATGATCTCGATCTCCTGACCTCGTGATCCGCCCGTCTCGGCCTCCCAAAGTGCTGGGATTACAGGCTTGAGCCACCGCGCCCGGCCCCAATGGGAAGTTTTAACTAGTGGGAATAGCATAATCACGGTGTATTTCCAGCAGTCACGTTGCCGTGCAAAGTGTACATTTAAGGAGGGGGAGAGAAGTGGGGATCTGAGAGATATTTAGGATATTACTGCAGTAGTTCAGGTGCAAAATGTAATCAAGGCCTGAAGTAAAAATAGGGAGCACTCTTAGCCAGTTTCCCTGTTAGCTCACTGCATGCGCACCTCCTGGCCCATACACCCTGACCCCAGGGAAACTTTTTCTTGACAACTGGAACCAAGATCTTCTTTTGCAAAGTCAGAGCTTGTTAAATTGGAGTATTAGGTCGGGTGTGGTGGCTGACACCTGTAATCCCACCACTCTGGCAGGCTGAGGTGGGTGGATAACTTGAGCCCAGGAGTTCAAGACCAGGCTGGGCAATGTGGTGAAACCCTGTCTCTACTAAAAATACAAAAATTAGCCGGGCATGGTAGTACCTGGCTGTAATCCCAGCACTTTGGGAGGCTGAGGCAGGAGGATTGCTTGAAGCCAGGAGTTCAAGACCTGTTTAGGCAACATAATGGAGATCCCCGTCTCTATAAAAATAAAAATCAATAAATTAATTTTTTAAAAAGCAGTGAGCAGCCGGGCATGGTGGCTCACACCTGTAATCCCAGCACTTTGGGAGGTTGAAGCGGCAGATTACCTGAGGCTGGAGGTTCGAGACCAGCCTGGCCAGCATGGTGAAACCCCATCTCTACTAAAAATACAAAAATTAGCTGGGCGTGGTGGTAGGCGCCTGTAATCCCAGCTACTTGGGAAGCTGAAGCAGGAGAATTGCTTGAACCCAGGAGGCAGAGGTTGCAGTGAGCCAAGATCATGTCATTGCACTCCAGTCTGGACAACAGGGGGAGATCCCATTGGGGGAAAAAAAAAAAACTAGTAAGCATGAGGTGTGTCAGGGGATTGAGAGACATTGAAGAAAGTAAATCCTAGGGTTGGAGGACTGATTAGATGTAGGAACTGAAGATTATAGGGACAGTATCAGACCTGTTTTGAACAAGATGAGTTTGATGTATCTTTGTGACATCCAGATAGAGCTACCCATCAAATAGTTATATAAAAGGGCTAAGGGCAGCGTTTCCCAAAAAGGTTGCCACAAAAGATAGTCCCCCAGGACACCAGCAAATGTTAAAGGGAAAGCGGTGGGAGGGCTCTCCAGGGTCAAAGAAGTTAGGGAAAATTTTAGTTAAACAGGTGCAGAGCCTTTAAGATGCTAATATCTACTGGGAAATTCCAAGAGTAAGGGCATTCATTATTTATTTTTAGAGACTGTGTGTGTGTGGCTGCGTTGGGGGGGGCGGGGAGGGGGTGGTCTCTCACTTTGCTGCGCAGGCTGGTCTTGAACTGCTAGCCTTAAGCGATCTTCCCACCTCGACTTCCCAAAATGTTGGGATTACAGGCGTGAGCCACCATATCTGCCCCCCGAAAATTATTTTGACGACGAACCGGTTTCTCTTTCCATAGAGTATCTAGAGGGACTCACGTTCCAAAGAACCGTTTCTGCAATGCTTGTTTTGAGCCTAGGAGAGAAAAGTGCGTAACAGCATGGGGCAGTCCCTGCGTTACCATGGGAACAGAAGGCATGGCAGCAAGGAGATCAATAAAGAGCCCCTGGAGTGAAAGGAAAGGAGGGCTACAGACAAAGGCGGAAGCCGAGAGAAAGCCTGAGGAAGGCTGCCTAGATGGCTGGTCACCGCGCTTGGACAGGAGCCAGGAAACAAGAGCATCTGGGAAGCTTATCTATATGAAATCATTTTTTTCCCAGGCCATTTTCCTCTTCATAGTTTATTCTTTCGGTTGATTCGTAAAACCTTTCACTGAAGCTTTTATCAGAAAAATGTACAAAGCAGCGGGACGGTAGCCATGGAAGCCAAAATCCACTAAGGAGTGGAGTGTGTAACCACTCACCTGCCAGGAAAAAATATATACACAACCCATGGGTCCAACTGACCGAATTATTCCAAAGTGAATACACACTCCCCACAGTGACAATGCCTAGGTCAAGGAACAGAACATCACCAGCACCCCTGGAACCTCCCTTTGTGTCCTTCCCAAGCATTTGCCTCCTACCTCCTCAAAGTAAGCACTTTTCTCACCTGTTGCACTGTAGATTCATTTTGTCTGTTCTTTTTTTTCTTTTTTGAGGCGGGGTCTCCCAGGCTGGAGTGCAGTGCAGTGGCGTGATCTCAGCTCACTGCAACCTCTGCCTCCCAGGTTCAAGCGATTCTCCTGCCTCAACCTCCCGAGTAGCTGGGATTACAGGTCCATGCCACCACTCCCCACTACTTTTTTTTTGTATTTTTAGTAGAGACGAGGTTTCACCATGTTGGCCAGGCTGGTCTTGAACTCCTGGCCTCAAGTGATCTACCTGCCTCAGCCTCCCAAATTGCCGGGATTACAGGCATGAGCCACCAAGCCCAGCACTCCCTGTGCTTTTTAATGTATCCTTTTAAGAAAATTTAATTTTATGACAATATTACCAGCAATACAACGTATATTTTTAATACAGACTCCTGAGGACAAGAGTCTGAATTTATCCTGCATAGAAGAATAGAGAAGAAATAAACAAGTAACCATGTGTTAAAAGACATTTAGATGTTTGGAGAGTAACATTGATTTAAATATAATTCTCTGGCAATGGAAAGTTGTTTTATTTACAGCCCTTGAGGGTTTGCAAAAAGTCACTATGGCCAGGCGCGATGGCTCACGCCTGTAATCCCAGCACTTTGGGAGGCCGAGGCAGGTGGATCACCTGAGGTCGGGAGTTCGAGACTAGCCTGACCAACATGGAGAAAGCCCATCTCTACTAAAAATACAAAAATTGGCCGAGTGTTGTGGCGCAAGCGTATAATCCCAGCTACTCGGGAGGCTGAGGCAGGATAATTGCTTGAACCCGAGAGGCAGAGATTGCGGTGAGCCAAGATGGCACCATTGCACTCCAGGCTGGGCAACAAGAATGAAACTCTCTCAAAATAAAATAAAATAAAATAAAATAAAATAAAGTCACTATGCTATGAATACACAGCAACTGTACAAAGGATAAATGTCAGAATGCAAAGGACCTTTAGTTTTTAGTTTTCTTTTTTTTTTTTTTTTTTTTTTTTTTTGAGAGAAGGCCTCTCTCTGTCATCCAGGCTGGATTGCAGTGGTGCGATCATAGCTCACTGCAGCCTTGAACTCCTGGACTCAAGCAATCCTTCCGCCTCAGCCTCCCAAGGTGCTTGAAATTGCAGGCGTGGCCACTGCACCTGTTCTCATTTTTTTTTTTTTTTCTTTTAAGCAGTTAAATTTAAGATTTGCCCATTAAAGCCGGGCGCAGTGGCTCACGCCTGTAATCCCAGCACTGAGACAGGAGGAATGCTTAAGTCCAGGAATTCAAGACCAGCTGAAGCAGCATAGCAAGACCCCATCTCTACAAATAATAAAAATAGAATTGTCAGGCATGGTGGCACATACCAGTAGTCCCAGCTACTCAGGAGGCTGAGGTGGGAGGATCGCTTGAGCCTGGAAGGTCGAGGCTGCAGTAAGCCGTGCTTGTGCTACCGAACTCGTGCCTGGGTGACAGAGCAAGACCGTGTCTGAAAAAAAATAAAAATGAAAACAAAAATAAAAATGAGTTTGTTGTCTCCTTACCAGCTGAATCTATAGAAATGTGACAAGCCAACTTTACTGTGCTGCTGCTTAACAACTGCTTGGCCGCTTGACAAATTGGCATCCAATGTGAAGCCAAGTAAGGTCATAATGTCTTTTTGGAGAGAAGACAGAGGAGCTCTGCAAGCCAAGTTAAGGGCAATGAGGTGACACCGTCCATCCCCTACCACGCCCCTCACCGCCGCCCAGGTCTGATCACACACGCTTTTTTTCTCTTTTCAGGGCACTGCCACATGTAAAAAGCACTCACAGGGAAAACTCTACTACCGTTTGTCACCAGTGGGTGAGTTCTCAGTGCAAGTGCCTCTACCCTCTGATGTCCGGAGCTTTCACTACATAGCTGATGTTCTGTTGGGTGGCAATTCAAAAGCATTAGTCGTGGCTGGGCGTAGTGGCTCACGCCTGTAATCCTAACACTTTGGGAGGATGAGGCAGGTGGATCACTTGAGGTCAGGAGTTCGAGAACAGCCTGGCCATCATGGCAAAACCCCGTTTCTACTAATCGTACCAAAAAATTAGCCGGGCATGATGATGGGTGCCTGTAATCACAGCTATTCGGGAGGCTGAGACAGGAGAATCACTTGAACCCAAGAGGTGGAGGTTGCAATGAGCCGAGATTGCGCCACTGCACTCCAGCCTAGGTGACAGAATGAGACTCCATCTCAAAAAAACAAAAACAAAACAAAACAAAAACCCTTAGTCTCAACAGCCCCAACTAAGGTGTTGTCTCGCCTCCACCAGCAGGGGTAGCTGGTCAACCCCAACAAAAATCCAGAGCCCTGCTTGCCAAGTAAAGTTTCTTACACTGAATCTGCAGGGGTGAATTCAAAATACTCAGCTCTCTGGAAGCCAAGAGGGGGGAAAATTGCTGTTTGTTACAAAGTAGAGAACTCTACATTTCTGATTTGGATGCCAGACCATCAGTCCATTAGTCTTGTGGTTACAGAGTCCCCATTACACTAGGCATTGGCCCCCACCTGCTCCTAATAGATTGACCACATCGAACCTGTGACACCCTCTCAGGTTCTCAGGAGTGCCTCACTATGGTTGATACTGTTACAGTAGGTAGTCAGGCAGACACCAGCAGGGCAGGAGAGCCCCCACTCCCCACCCCCAGGAATGTCAGGCGACCATCAGGTGACAACGGTCAGGTGGTTGTTAAACTGTTTTTCTAAAATGGTAATTGGTTGAGGTTGGCACCAGGGAAAGGTGGTCTCCCAATAAATAGAAAACACCTGAAACTGGAGATCAGCAGCTTTCTGATAAGATCCCAGGAGTTGGGCAAATTGACTCAAGCATGCGCACTAAGAGGCGGAGTTTAACTGGTACTGACCTTTCAGCTGTTAAGGGAAGAATGCCTCGAGTGAGCTTGCGTACAACTCCAGTAAACCAGTGTGCATGTGGCCCCTTCTAGGTGCTGGCAGGCCACTGTGCATGGGGACAGCCCACCCCAAGGGAAGAATCAGGGGAGAAGGGACGCAAGACCCTGGAAGCATGCCAAAGTATAAAACCCCAAGTCAAAGGTCAAACCATGCACTTGACTCTTAAGTCGCCCACTTCACCCTCTTCCAAGTGTACTTTACTTCCTTTTGTTCCTACTCTAAAGGTTTTTAATAAACTTTCGCTCCTGCTTTAAAACTTGCCTCAGTCTCTCTTTCTGTTTTATGCCCCTCGGTTGAATTCTTTCTTCTTATGAGGCAAGGATTGAGGTTGCCACAGACCCACATGGATTTGCCACTGCGAACAATACTTGTTCAAACTGTGTCATGTTTTACTTGATGGACACACACCCAAGTGGTTTGCACTGATGCTGCTAAAAGTACTGCAATAGTCTGGGTGCGGTGGCTCAAGCCTGTAATCCCAGCACTTTGGGAGGCCGAGGCAGGCAGATCACCTGAGGTCAGGAGTTCAAGACCAGCCTGGCCAACATGGTGAAACCCGTCTCTACTGAAATACAAAAAAAAATTAGCCCTTGGTGGTGCACGCCTGTAATCCCAGCTACTTGGGAGGCTGAGGCAGGAGAATCACTTGAACCCAGGAGGCAGAGGTTGCCGTGAGCCAAGATTGCTCCACTGCATTCTAGCCTGGGCAACAGAGCAAGACTCAGTCTCCAGAAAAATAAATAAATAATAAAAGTACTATAATAATAGATGTGTAATACTGCTCCTGGTTTTCTTTCTTTTTTTTTTTTTTTTTAGACAGGGTCTCACTCTGTTGCTCAGGCTAGAGTGCAGTGCACAATCATGGCTCACTGCAGCCTCTACCTCCCAGGCTCAAGCAATCCTCCTGCCCAGCCTCCCGAGTAGCTGGGACTACAGGTGTGCACCATCATGCCCAGTTAATTTTTGTATTTGTTGTACAAACATAGTCTTGCTATGTTGCCCAGGCTGGTGTCAAACTCTTGGATTCAAGCAATTCTCCCACCCCAGCTTCCCAAAGTGTTGGGATTATAGGCATGAGCCACTATGCCCCACCTTCTCCAGATTATATAAGATGTTCTCAATGGAGGAATGCTACAATTAAAACAGCAGCCGTGGGATAGGACACAAGCAGGCGTCCATCTGGCTTCCTTCGCCCAACCATGAGGTATCAGTAAAATAACACAAGATGGAGGAGGGGTGGGGAGAAGATCATTGTATATAAACAAAAAACCTAATAGAGATGGCAGTGCTCTGAATAAAAAATCCAACGGGATATACAGAGTGCCATCACACTTGGGCAGGTCAGACCTAATGGGCCTTTTGAATGCCAGAGACTGACAATTATGCAGACTGGAAGCTGTGGCAAAAAGATCACCTGAGGTCAGAAGTTCGAGACCAGCCTGGCCAGCACGGTGAAACTCTGTCTCTACTAAAAATACAAAATTAGCCAGGCGTGGTGGCGCATGCCTGTAATCCCAGTTACTCGGGAGGCTGAGGCAGGAGAATCACTTGAACCTGGGAGGTGGAGGTTGTGGTAAGCCGAGATCGTGCCATTGCACTCCAGCCTGGGCAACAAGAGCGAAACTCCATCTAAAAAAAAAAAAAAAAGTTAAAACTAATGCAAAGGGTTCAATGTCATGATGAATGTGACAGAGAAGTGATCTTGCAGACAGAACAGTATAAATTGTCCAATCTCATCAACAGAGATAAAATACACTGAAAAAAAGATGGACAGTCTCAGAGACCTACAGAACAATAACAAAGATCTAAGATTTATATCACTGGACTGGACTTCTACAAGTAGATAAGAAACAGAGTAGTGATGAAAAAATATTGGAAGAAATAATGGCTGAAAGCTTCATGTATATATATTTTATATTTTTTATTTTTTTCCCCTAGACAGAGTCTCCCTTTGTTGCCCAGGCTAGAGTGCAGTGGTGCGATCTCAGCTCACTGCAACCTCTGCCTCCTGGGCTCAAGCAATTCTCCTGCCTCAGCCTCCTCAGTAGCTGGGACTACAGGCATACGCCACCACGCCCAGCTAATTTTTTTTTTTGTTTTGTTTCAGTAGAGACGTGGTTTCACCATGTTGACCAGGCTGGTCTCACTCTTGACCTCAGGTGATCCACTCGCCTTGGCCTCCCAAAGGGCTGGGGTTACAGGCATGAGCCGCCGCACCCGGCCCAATCTTCCCAAATTTGGCAAAGGATATAAAGCTACCAATTGAAGAAGCTGAGCAAAGCCCAGTAGGATAAACCAAATGAAAACCACGCCCATACGTCATCATTTAACGTCTTAACACTAAAAACAAAGGAAAACCCTTAAAAGCAGCTAGAGAGAAACGACGCACACACGAGGCATAGGGGATACTGATTAGAATGACAGTGGCGTTCTCATCTGAAACTAGGGAAACTAAAAGGAAGTGGCATGATATTCTTCAAGTACTGAAAGAACTGTCAACTGAGAGTCCTACATTGAGCAAAAGTATCTTTCAGGAATGAGAGGGAAACAAAGGCATTCTCAGGCGAAGGAAAACTAAAACAAGTCTGTGTTAATCAGTTCAGGCTACCATGACGAAATACCATAGAATGGGTAGCTTGAACAACATGAATTCATTTCTCACAGTTCGGGAGGCTGGGAAGTCCTCAGTCAAGATGCTGGCTGATCTGGTTCCCGGAAAGAGCTCTCTTCGCAGCTTGCAGAGGGCTGCCTCCTGGCTGTGTCCTTCCATGGTGGGAGGAGAGAGAAGGGTAGGGGAAGCAAGCTCTCTGGTGTTGCTTATAAGGCCACTCATCCCATCACAGGGGCCTCTGATGACCTCATCTAAACCCAATTACTTCCCCAAAGTCCCACATCCAAATACTGTCACATGGGGGTGAAGGCTTCAACACATGAATTTTGGGGGAGACAAATTCAGTCCATATCAAATTTGTTTCTAGGACATCTGCTATTAAAGAAAGGTGAAAGGAAGTTCTTCAAACAGAAGTGAAATAACAGACAAAGACTTGGAACTTCAGAAAGGAAAAGAGAACAACAGAATGGGTTACAATAGGAGTAAATATTCTTCTCCTCATGAGCTTTTTTTTTTTTCTCATGAGGTTTTTAAAACATATTTGATGGTTGAAGCAAAACATTGTAACAACATTTGATACGGTTTTCAATGTATATAGAGGGAATACTTAGGACAATTACATTTTGAAAGTAGGATGGGTAAAGGGATCTAAAGGGATGTAAATTCCTCCATGTCAATTACAGTGGTGAAACACTGACATGGGTGGACTGTGATAAGTTACACAGTTGCAGGTTGTAATACCCACACAGCAATCACTAAGAAGACCATACAAAGTGATTGTCGTAGTACATTCTGTGCTGCTGTAACAGAATACCTGAGACTGGAAAATTTATAAAACACATTTATTTCACACAGTTCTGGAGGCTGGGAAGTCCAAGATCAAGTCACCAAGAGGTCTGGCATCTGGGAAGGGCTGCTCTCTGCTTCTGAGACAGTGCCTTGAATGCTGCATCCTCTGGAGAGGGGAAACACTGTGTCCTCACATGGCAAAAAAGGGGAAAGGGCAAAAAGGGAGGCATTCCCTCCATCAAGCCCTATTCTAACAACATTAATCTGTTCATAAGGGCAGAGTCCTTTTGACCTAAACACCTCCCAAAAGACTCCACCTCCCAACACCATTGCATTAAGGATCAAGTTTAGACACGAATTTTTGGAAGGGACACAAACATTCAAATCATAACAGTGATATGCTCAAAAATTATATAAATAAGTCAAAATGGAATTCTAAAAACAATGGTCATGTACCTACCCCAAGGAAGGCAAAGGGAGAGAAACAAAGGAATGAGAATCAGAGGGAACAAACAGAAAAAAATAATAAAATATACTAATTTAAACCACAATGAGATATCTCCTCACACCTGTCAGAATGGCTATTACCCAAAAGACGAAGTTGGGCACAGCAGTGGATGCCTTTAGTATCAGCTACTAGGGAAGCTGAGATGGGAGGATTGCTTGAGCCCAAGACTTCTAGGCTAGCCTGGGCAACATAGTGAGACCCCCATCTCTAAAAACAAAACAAAACAATACAATTCCTTTTTTTTTTTTTTGAGACAGAGTCTTGCTCTGTTGCCCAGGCTGGAGTGCAGTGGTGCGATCTTGGCTCACCAAAACCTCTGCCTCCCGGGTTTAAGCAATTCTCCTGCCTCAGCCTCCCGAGCAGCTGGGATTACAGGCATGCACCACCATGCCCGGCTAATTTTTGTATTTTTAGTAGAGAGAGGGTTTCACCATATTGGTCAGGCTGGTCTTGAACTCCTGACCTCGTGATCCACCCACCTTAGCCTCCCAAAGTGCCGGGATTACAGGCATGAGCCACCACACCCAGACCATAAAATACAATTTTTAAAAAGATGAAAGATAACAAATGTTGGTGAGAATGTGGAGAACAGGGAACACTTACCCACTGTTGGGGAGAATGTAAACTAGTACAACCATTATGGAAAATTGTATGGAGGTTCCTTAAAAATTAAAAATCCCACTTCTGGGTATACATCCAAAGGATTTGAAATCAATTTGTTAAAATGATATCTGCACTCTTATGTTCATGATATCATTATTCACAATAACCAAGATAGGGAATCAACCTGTGTCCATCAACGCATGAATGGATAAAGAAAATGTGGTAAATACACACAATGGAACACTATTCAGCCTTTAAAAGGAGGGAAATTCTGTCATTTGCACTAACATGGATGAACCTGTAGGACACTATGCTAAGTAAAATAAGCCAGACACAGAAAGACAAATACCACATGTTCTCATTTGTGTATGAAATTTAAAACAAACAAATTCATAGAAGCAGAGAATAGAATCGTAGTTACCAGTGGCTGAAGGTGAGGGGAATGGGGAGATGTCGGTCAAAGGGTACAAAGTTTAGTTAGACAGGAAAAAGTTTTTTGACACCTTTTGCATAGTATGATTGCTATAATTAATGATAGCATATTATATATTTTAAAATTGCTAACAGAGTAAATTTCAAATTTCTCATCACAAGAAATGACAAGTATTTGAAGTGATGAATATGTTAATTAGATTGATTTAATCATTCCACATTGTATACATATATCCTAACATCACTTTGAACTCTATAGACAAATACAATTATAATTTGCCAATTTACAATAAAAATAAAATTAAATGGCAGACACAAGCCTAAACATATTACTAATTACTTAGCATGCACATTTTTTTGTTTGTTTGTTTTTTTGAGATGGAATCTCATTCTGTCGCCCAGGCTGGAGTGCAGTGGTGCAATGTCGGCTCACTGCAACCTCTGCCTCCTAGGTTCATGGGATTCTCCTGCCTCAGCCTTTAGAGTCTCTGGGATTACATGTGTGCGCCACCTCACCAGGCTAATTTTGTATTTTTAGTAGAGAGGGTGTTTCACCATGTTGGCCAGGCTGGTCTTGAGCTCCTGACCTCAGGTAATCTGCCCGCCTCAGCCTCCCAAAGTGCTGGGATTACAGGCATGAACAACCATCCCTGGCCAACCTTGGCAAAGTAAACTTCGAAATTGATTGAGACCTGTCTGGGATACTTTTGGCCAGGCGCAGTGGCTCACGCCTGTAATCTCAGCACTGTGGGAGGCTGAGGCGGGTGGATCACCTGAGGTCAGGAGTTCAAGACCAGCCTGGTCAATGTGGGGAAACCCCGTCTCTACTAAAAATACAAAAATTAGCTGAGTGTGGTGGGCATGCCTTTAATCCCAGCTACTCAGGAGGCTGAGGCGGGAGAATCACTTGAACCCAGGAGGCAGAGGTTGCAGTGAGCTGAGATTGCATCACTGCACTCCAGCCTGGGTAACAGAACAAGACTCTGTCTCAATAAAAAAATAAAAAACAAATACTAATTACTTTAAATGTACATGATTTTTTTTTCTAACCTTGGCAAAGTAAGCTTCGAAACTGATTGAGACCTGTCTGAGATGCTTTTTGGTTTACACCCTCTTACGAGGTTGCCCCTTCTTTACCTGGTCCTTTGGCTAAGGGGAAGAAGTTTCCCTGGGTCTCTGGGTCTTTGTTTGTTTAGAGATGGGGGTCTCACTATGTTGCCCATGTAGGATTTGAACTCCTAGGCTCAAGCGAACCTTCTGCCTCAGCCTCCTGGATAGCTGGGACTACAAGCGCGCACCACCGTGCCCGCCAGGCTTTCCTGGGTCTTTTTTGTCTGCACCGCTTGATGTTCTGGGTTGTTGGTTTCTCTAGCACCTGGTCTTGGATACGTAAGAAAACCCACAGGGCTCAGCACCATGTCATTTCTCGAGTCTTACTCCCTGGCTATCTGCTGGCAGGAGAATCGCTTGAACCTGGGAGGCGGAGGTTGCAGTGAGCCAAGATCGTGCCACTGCACTCTGGCCTGGGTGACAGAGCAAGATTCCATCTCAATTTAAAAAAAATTTTTTTTTTTACTTGCCAAGGTTAAGGACAATGCCCAGGAGACACGTCTGTGCCTTTCTCCAAAGATGATTTTGAGGGCTTCAATATTTAAAGGGGAAAAGCGGACTGGAGAGGAAAGAGGGAGGAGGGTATGGGTCATCCACATGCTGCAAGAGGAAAGGAACAGGCAGAGGAAGAGTCAATTATGTATTCATCTCAGTAAATCACTTTACATAAGATAAGGGAGCACAGAGTAGCTACCCCTACAGATATTTAACCTTCTATCTGTAGCTATTGGCTTAGGAACAAAAGGAAAGACAGCTAGTTGCATAACTCAGCTTTCAGCTTAATTTTTTCCTTTTGGAAGAGTGAATTGGGGTCCTGCGTTTTTAGTTTCCTTTCACAAGGGGAAGAAAGGTAAATGTCAGAATTGATACATATGGGTCGGGTGCGGTGGCTCACGCTTGTAATCCCAGCACTTTGGGAGGCTGAGGTGGGCGGATCACCTGAGGTCAGGAGTTCGAGACCAGCTTGGCCAGCATGGCGAAACCCCGTCTCTATTAAACATCCAAAATTAGCTGGGCGGGTGGCGCATGCCTGTAATCCCAGCCACTCGGGAGGCTGAGGCAGGAGAATCACTTGAACCCAGGAGATAGAGGTTGCAGTGAGCCGAGATCGTACCACTGCACTCCAGCCTGGATACCAGAGTGAAACTCCATCAAAAAAAAAAAAAAAAAAAGAGAGAGAATTGATACACAACATATGATGATACAAAAGGGCTTGACAACAAACTTGCTATGTATATAACAAAGACCAACAGGTTGCTTATGAAAAAAATGAAAATATTTTACCCCAGAATACATTTCTTTGACATATTTTGAAATGGCTGCCGCTTGGCCATCTTGACAGCAGCGGCCTGGCAGAGCTGTCTGAAGTGGGGAGAATGTGCATCTGTAGAGAATCTTCACGAATGCATCCATGTCCCCTCCCTTTCTCTGCCTTTTCCTGGATCCAGGAGAGATTGAGAATCCGGCACCTTTAAAAGTCTCCATCAGGCTGAGTGCGGTGGCTCATGCCTGTAATCCCAGCACTTTGGAAGACCAAGAAGGCCAGATCACCTGAGGTCAGGAGTTCGAGACCAGCCTGACCAACATGGCGAAACCCTGTCTCTACTAAAAATACAAAAATTAGCCTGGCGTGATGGTACGTACCTGTAATCCCAGCTACTTCGGAGGCCGAGGCAGGAAAATTGCTTGAACCCGGGAGGCGGAGGTTGCAATGAGCTGAGATCGCATCACTGCACTCCAGCCTGGGCAACAGATTCTGTTTCAAAAAAAAAGCCTTCACCATCAATTCTCTCTGAGGGAGGATACTTCATCTGCATAACAAGGCCACCTTTGCCAACCAAGCCTCTTCTCCCCCTCCCATAATCTGGGTGACCAGAATCTAAAACTCCATTCTTTCTGTAACCTCAAAGTGGTATTTAAGGAGGCTCTTGTGTACACTTGTTAAATACATCTGGATGCCTTTTATCCTGTCAATCCATTCACCTCGTGTCAGTGATTTTCAGTGAACCTTTAAAGGGCCAACAGCTTGTGGCCCCCACACTTGAATTTCTGGCCATGTGTGATCTTCCATCTAAAGGTTTCATCCAGGGGAAAAAGCATAAAAGAGATTATTTTCATTTGATGAGGAGATATATAAAAGGGATTCAGAACTGATATGGTTTAGTCATGGAGATATGTGTTAGCCTATGTGACTCTGGCCTAAAATTAACCATATTGTTTCTTCTTCTTCCCCTTCCCCTTCCCCTTCCCCCTCCCCTTCCCCTTCCCCCTCCTCCTCCTCCTCCTCTCCCTCCTCCTCCTCTTCTCTTTCTCCTTCTCCTTCTTCTTCTTCTCCTTCTTCTTTTTCAAAGGAGTTCTCCTCTTGTCGCCTAGGCTGGAGTGCAGTGGCGAGATCTCAGCTCCCGAGTTCAAGTGATTCTCCTGCCTCAGCCTCCTGAGTAGCTGGAATTACAGGCACCTGCCACCACACCTGGCTAATTTTTTTTAGATCGGTTTCATCATGTTGGCCAGGGCTGGATCTTGAACTCCGGACTGCAGATGATCCCACCTGCCTCAGCCTCACAAAATGCAGGATTTGCATGAGCCACTGCTACCCAGCTTCTTTTTTTTTTTTTTTTTTTTGAGATTCTGAGTCTTGCCCATCACCTCAGACTGGAGTGCAGTGGCACAATCCTCAGCTCACTGCAACCTCCTGGCCTCCCAGGTTCAAGTGTGATTCTCTGCCTTAGCCTCCCCAAGAAGCTGGGACTACAAGCCAGATGCCTACCATGCCTTAGCTAATTTTTGTATTTTAGTAGAGATGGGGTTTCACCCATGTTGGCCAGGATGGTTCCATCTCTTGACCTCGGTGGATCCACACCTGCCCTCAGCCTCCCAAAGTGCTGGGATTACAGGTTTTGAGCCACTGTGCTCGCTTGCTTTTTTTTGAGATAATTGGATCTGTGCCCACCCAGGTTGGAGTACAGTGGGTCATAGCTCTCAGCCTGAACTCCTGGGTTCAAGCAATCCTCCCCCCTCAGCCTCCCAAGTAACTGGTACTACAGTTGTATGCCATGATGACTGGCTAATTTTTCTTCATTTTATTTTGTAGAGACAGGTCTCACTATGTTGCCAAGTCTGGTTTCTCAGTCTCTTGGCCAGGTTGATCTATCCTTGACTCACTGATCCTCCCACTCTGCCTCCTCAGTGCTGGGATTGGGGTGGTTTGAGCCATCAGCACCTGGACTAATCATAATATTTCTGACAGTCATACGTTAGAAATTTCTAAAATTGGGCCAGGTGTGGTGGCTCATGCCTGTAATCCCAGGACTTTGGGAAGCTGAGGTGGGTGGATCACTTGAGGTCAGGAGTTCAAGACCAGCCTGGCTAACATGGTGAAACCCTGTCTCTACTAAAAATACAAAAAATTAGCCAGGTGTGGTGGCATGCACTTGTAATTTCAGCCACTTGGGAGGCTGAGGCAGGAGAATTGCTTGAACCCGGGAGGCAGAGGTTGCAGTGAGCTGAAATTGCACCACTGCACTCCAGCCTGCCAGCCTGGGCAACAGAGCAAAAATTCTGTCTAAAAAAAAAAAAAAAAAAAAAAAAAAGAAGGAAAGAAAGAAAGAAGGAAGAAAGAAAAGAAAAATTTTTAAATGAAAAAGATAATTGTCATTTTTTGCTTATTTAGAATAATGGGCCGGGCTGTGGCTCAAGCCTGTAATCCCAGCACTTTTGGGAGGCCGAGGCGTGGTGGATCACAAGGTCAGGAGATCGAGACTATTCTGGAGCAACATGGTGAAACCTCACCCTACTAAAATAACAGGGGCCGGGCGGCTGGGAAGGGATGCCTGTAGTCCCAGCAGTTTGGGAGGCTGAGGCGGGAGAATGGCTGAACTCGGGCGCAGGAGTCGAGATCGCGCCACTCGCACTCCAGCCTGGGAGACACAGGAGACTGCCTCAAAAAAAAAAAAAAAAAAAAAAAAAAGAAATAATGGAACTCTGCCTGTGAGAAGAAACCCTGAGTATATCTGCTTTTAAGTTTTATTTATTTATTTACTTACTTATTTGAGACAGAGTTTTGCTCTTGTTGCCCAGGCTGAAATGCAATGGCGCGATCTCGGCTCACTGCAACCTCTGCCTCCCAGGTTCAAGCGATTCTCCTGCCTCAGCCTCCCGAGTAGCTGGGATTACAGGCACCCACCACCACGCCCAGCTAAGTTTTGTATTTTTAGTAGAGATGGAGTTTCGCCATGTTGGCTGGGCTGGTCTTGAACTCCTGATCTCAGGTGATCCGCCTGCCTCGGCCTTCCAAAGTGCTAGGATTATGAGCATGAGCCACCGTGCCCGGCCAAGTTATTGTTATGTTCTCTTAGAGTAGGGCCCAGCCAACAATGGCCTGTGACCAAATATGGACCACTGTTTCTGGTTTTGTTTTTGTTTTGAGATGGAGTTTCACTCTTGTGGACCAGGCTGGAGTGCAATGGCATGATCTCAGCTCACTGCAACCTCTGCCTCCTGGGTTCAAGTGATTCTCCTGCTTCAGCCCCCCAAGTAGCTGGGATTACAGGTGCCCACCACCACACCCACTAATTTTTGTATTTTTAGTAGAGACAGTTTTCACCATGTTGGCCAGGCTGATCTCAAACTCCTGACCTTGGTGGACCTCTGCTTTTGTAAATAAAGTTTTATTGGAACACAAAAAATGATTAGCATTTCTATATATTATCACCAAAATTTGAAACACAATACCATACCTAATTGCTCCAGAGAAGATAAAATACTTAGGTATACAGCTAACAAAACATGTAAAGGGTTAGTATTTTAAAAATTACAAAATATAGGCCGGGCATGGTGGCTCATGCTTGTAATCCCAGCACTTTGGGAGGCTGAGGCGGGCAGATCTCCTGAGGCCAGGAGTTCCAGACCAGCCTGACCAACATGGTGAAATCCCATCTCTACTAAAAAATACAAAAATTAGCAAGGCATGGTGGCACATGCCTGTAATCCCAGCTACTCGGGAGGCTGAGGCAGGAGAATCGTTTGAACCTGGGAGGCGGAGGTTGCAGTGAGCAGAGATCTCACCGTTGCACTCCAGCCTGGGTGACAGAGTGAAACTCCTTCAAAAAAAAAAAAAAAAAAAAATTACAAAATATAAATGAAAGAAATCAGAGGAGATCCAGATAAATAGAGACATATCATGTTCACGGATTGGAAGACAACACGGTAGAAAGGAGCAGTGTGCAGTGGCTCACGCCTGTAATCCCAGCACTTTGAGAGGCCTAGGTGGGAGGATGGTTTGAGGCCAGGAATTCAAGATCAGCCTGGGCAACATAGTGAAACCCTCTCACTACAAAAATTGCAAACATTAGTCAGATGTGATGGTGTGCACCTATAGTCCCAGCTACTCAGGAGGCTGAGGTAGGAGGATTGTTTGAGCCTGGGAGAAGATCAAGGCTGTAAGTGAGCTGTGATTGCACCACTGCACTCCAGCCTGGATGACGAAGTGAGACTCTGTCTCAAAAAAAATAAAGGCCAGAAAAAGCCAAACCTGCTGGGTTACATTCCCCGAGGGTTGGGCACTCTTGGTCACAAGATGTTCGTGGTTGAGGGAACAGGGTAATAATGTTAACTAACTGAATAAAGACCCAGAACTTATGGAAATGTCCTAGTACTTTAAGAAGAAAAAGCATTCTTAGTTTAAGAACAGGTTTTGCTTTAGAGATAAGAGTAACATAGGAAAGTGACAACACTAATAGCCTGTCACAAGCTGATCAGAAACCTTTGCAATAGAGTACACTATTATTTTTTATTATTTAATTTAATTAATTTATTTTTGAAACAGGACCTCGCTCTCTCACCCAGGCTGGAGTGCAGTGGCACAATCTTGGCTCACTGCAACCTCAACCTCCCTGGCTCAGGCGATCCTCCCACCTCAGTCTCCATGCATCACCATGCACAGCTCATTTTTTTGGTACTTTAATTTTTTTATTTTTTTGTATTTTTAGTAGAGACAGGGTTTCATCGCATTAGCCAGGATGGTCTCGATCTCCTGACCTCATGATCCACACGCCTCAGCCTCCCAAAGTGCTGGGATTACAGGCGTGAGCCACCGCGCCCAGCCTTTGGTACTTTTTATAGAGACAGAGTCTTACTATGTTGCCCAGGCTGATCTCAAACTCCTGAGCTCAAGCCATACTTTCGCCTCGGACCCCCAAAGTGTTGAGATTCCAGGCGTGAGTCACCACCCCCAGCCTAAAAAATCCTCATGACCTCAGGCCTGATGAAGTGTCATACATGACGCAAAATCACAGTCCATAAAAAGAAAATGTGATTAACTGGGCTTCAAAACCAAAAATTTTTGCCCTCAGAGAGACTCTTTGAAGAGAGTGAAAAGACAAGCTACAGACTGGCAGAAAATATTTTGACAGTTTCTTATAAAACCAAACATGCAACTACCATATGACCCAATATTACATTCCTGGGCATCTATCCCAGAAAAATGAACATTTACGTTCACTCAGAAACCTGTACAATGAATGGCTTTAGCAGCTTTATCCATAACCGCCAAAAACTGGAATTAGCCCAGATGTTGCTCAGTGAGTGAATGGTTAAACAAACGGTGGTACCTCCATATGATAAATGCAACAGCTTAGTTGGATCTCAAAAGAATTATGCTGAGTGAAAAAAAGCCAATCTCAAAGGTTTTGTACTGTGTAATTCCATTTATGTACCATTCTTGAAATAACACAATTACAGAAATGGAGAAGGGATTAGTGGTTGTCAAGGAGACAGGGATGGGGAAAAGGGGCTATGAAAGGCTAGCAGCAGCTCTTTGTGCTGAGGGAATGATTCTGAATCTCAATGGTAGTGGTTGTTACATGAATCTACGCATGTGATTCATGTAACGAATTATTTGTGTGTATCTATGTGTGTGGTGCAATTGCATAGCAGTACACACACACACACACACAAATTAGTGCTTGTAAAACTGAAGAAATTTGAATTAAATTGGTGGATTGTACCAGTATCAATTTCCTCCTTTTGATATTATACTATAGTTATGCAAAAATTGCGTAAATTATTCACAGAACCTTTGTACTTTTTTTTTCCAACTTCAACAGAATGTATCATTATTTCTTTTTTTTTTTGAAATGGACTCTCGCTCTGTCGCCCAGGTTGGAGTGCAGTGGCGTGATCTCGGCTCACTGCAAGCTCTGCCTCCCAGGTTCACGCCATTCTCCTGCCTCAGCTTCCCGAGTAGCTGGGAATACAGGCGCCTGCCACCACGCACAGCTAATTTTTTGTATTTTTAGTAGAGACGGGGTTTCACTGTGTTAGCCAGGATGATCTCAATCTCCAGAGCTCGTGATCCACCCGCCTTGCCCTCCCAAAGTGCTGGGATTAGAGGCATGAGCTACCGCACCCGGCTCATTATTTCTAAATTAACAGTTAAAAAGGCAGTGAGTGGTGGCTCCCACCTGTAATCCCAGCACTTTGGGAGGCTGAGGCAGGAGGATCACTTGAGTTCAGGAGTTTGACACCACCCTGGGCAACATAGGGAGACCTTGTCTGTACAAAAAAAAAAAAAGAAAGAAAGAAAGAAAGAAAGGAAAGAAAAGAAAAATTAATTAGCTGGATGTGGTGGCACACATCTGTGGTCCCAGCTACTCAGGAGGCTGAGGAGGGAAGATAACTGGAGTCCCGGAGGTTGAGGCTGCAGTGAGCCATGATTGTGCCACTGCACTCCAGCCTGAGCAACAGAGCAACACCTTGTCTCAAAAAAAAAAAGATAACTGGATCACCAAGGTTTAGCTCCTAGCAAAGTATATATCTAAAACAGGCAATATAGGCTCTAAATGTGGCAATTGTCCAAAAAGCATTTCCCATTTGGATAAAATGTTTAATTATGCATTCAAGGGGAAGAGGAAGAGGCCCAAACTGTCTGTAAGAGACCCAAACCACACAAGGAATCCTTTCCACTCTACCTTTGTCCCTTCCATGCCCACCTCATGGAAACTGGGTTCTGGGTTTTGCGAGGGGCCTAGGAGAGGTGTAGAGCTGGAACCATTTTAGTCTCTCCTGGGCTCTTGCTTACAGTTATCTCCTGGCCTGACCTGTTGTCTCCGAATGCTTTGGTAACCTTGTCCTAGACCCTAAGTAAAAAAAAATGCTGCTGCTGAGGTGGTAACGAACCTATTAACAAAATCCGGTGCACTCTGAGGAGGCCATAGTGGTGGGGCCCTGCTGACTCTAAGGGCTGTCTCAGTCTGTTTGGGCTACTGTAACCAACTGCCACAAAGTAGGTGGCTTGTAAACAACAGAAATGGATTTCTCATAGTTCTGGAGGCTGGGAAGTCCAAGACTAAGGCATCAGCAGATTCAGTGTCTGGTGAGGACCTTCCTTCTGGTTCACAGATGGCGCCTTCTCACTGTGTCCACACATGGTGGAAGGGGCCAACAAGCTTCCCTGGGCCTGTTTCATAAGGGCACTAGTCCCTAATCACTCAATCACCTTCTAAAAGGCCACACTTCCTAATTCCATTACCTTGTGGTTAGGATTTCAACAGATGAATTTTTGGGGGTCAGGAGGATGCAAATATTCAGGTCATAGTGATAGCCTCATCGTCCTCTTCAGAAGCACTCCAGCCTGCTTTGCAGCTGTTTACTTTTTTATTTTTTATTTTTATTTTTATTTGAGACAGAATCTTGCTCTGTCACCCGGGCTGGAGTGCAGTGGTATGATCTTGCCTCACTGCAACCTCCACCTCCTGGGCTCAAGCGATTCTCCTGCCTCAGCCTCCTGGGTAGCTGGGATTACAGGCATGTGCCACCACAGTTGGCTAATTTTTGTGTTTTTAGTGGAGACAAGGTTTCACCATGTTGGCCGGGCTGGTCTTGAACTCCTGACCTCAAGTGATCTGCCCACCTCAGCCTCCCAAAGTGCTGGGGTTATAGGCGTGAGCCACCACACCTGGCCTCCAGCTATTTAATTCTGCTCAAAGAGTTTGTTTCCTATGAGGGACACACAATTGGTTTATTCCTGTTTTAATAAATGATTCAGGCCAGGTGTGGTGGCTCATGCCTGCAATCACAGCACTTTGGGAGGCCAAGGCAGGAGGATCACTTGAGCCCAGGAGTTCAAGACCAGCCTGGACAGCATAGGGAGATGCCATCTCTAAAAGAAAATAATAATACATAGGAACAGCAAACCTAATACTACATGTTCTCACTTATAAGTGGGAGCTAAATGATGAGAATTCACGTACACAAAGAAGGGAACAATAAACACTGAGGCCTACTTAAGGGTGGAGGGTGGGAGGAAAGTGAGGATCAGAAAAAATAACTATTAAGTACTAGGCCTCTGGGTGATGAATTAATCTGTACAACAAACCCCCATGACATGAGTTTACCTATATAAGAAACCTGCACATTTACCCCTGAACATAAAATAAAAGTTAATAATAATATTAATAATAACAAAACTAGCTCTGCATGCCTGTAGTCTCAGCTATTTGGGAGGCTTAGGTGGGAAGATTGCTTAAGCCCAGGAGGTCGAGGCTGACAGAGCAGGAGCACCGTCATCTCAAACACTGCCACTTTAAATTCCAGCTGCCTTTCCAGCTTCATGCATTTCAAGGAAATCACTCCTTTTCTAACTACAAGCAGCCAGAAAAGAACAGACAGTAAGACACAGACAAGACAGCTCAGGCACAGAGGAAGGCATGGAGAAAGTCTCTTGGGTAACTGCCAAACTTCACCCCCGTACAACGGGGCCCCAGTAAAACAGTGGGCCTTAATAAGCACATTCCTTTCCCTTCAGGTGCACTAAGATAGGGAAGCTAAAGGCAGACTGGGTGGGGTATGCCTGCAGCTGCAGGAAGATGTATGTGAACAGACACAAAACTCTCCCTCCCAGATAAGCACAACAAAGAGACACAGAAGCAGTCCAAGCGTCTGATAAACTCTCCTGCCCTGAACCCTTAAAGTAAGAGAGTGCAGCTTCTGACCAGAAGCCAGAAATCCCTCCCAGGTTTAAAATAAACCTGTTGACTGTCAAGCTACCCTCCGTGTTTCTCTCCTCTTTCTTTAATTCTTACATTTGATGCTGAAACCCGGGACGGGTGTTGGGGGCAGAGACTCTCTTGCAACCCAGGAACCAATGGGCAATGGCAGTGCATCCTGAGTTAACTCCCGGATCCTGAGGGTCTCTGGCCACCCTCCCAGTCTTTTCTTTCACTTCAATTTTCTAGTGATTTGCATGAGGAGGACAACTGACTTGAAGGGGACTGCAAGGCTCAGGCTGGGGCTACTCCCCCATGAGCTTTCAAAACCCTCAGGTCTCAGGAATTTACCTCCGACTGCCTGTAACAGGTATTTCACTCCCTAACCCTTGCTCCCTCTTCCTCCTTCTTCTTTCTCTCTCTCTCTCTGTCTCCTCTCTCTCTCTCTCTTGCTCTCTCGCTCTCTCGCTCTCTCTCTCTCTCTCTTCCTTGTGTGGCTCCAGTCTGGGAGGCCCCTTGCTGATTCCAACCGGAACATCCAACATCGGACACTAATTCAGCTGACTGGTAAGATCTGCCTTCTCCTGGCTTTCTCCCAGTAACAGAAAAAGTCCAGCCTGCTATCCAGGTCCTCAGAGGACCAACAGGACTAAGCTAGAGGAAATCCTGGGGAAGCCCAGTTTCTTCTTAGCTTAACTATCCTCTTTTGGAAAGAAGATTCTGGGTCTCTGTCTTTTGTCTGGGGATACCTAAAACAAAACAGACACCCTTGGCTTCCTCTTATCAGTCCACATGGGTGCCAAACAATCTCACATTCCTATGTCCTCCCCCACTGGGCTGTCTCCTTCACAACCTCACCAAATTTGGCTTACAGGGGACCCTAAAGCCAAAGCGTCTAATTTTCTCCTGCAACACGGCTTGGCCCCAATACAGATTAAATAACAACAGACGATGGCCCAAAAATGGCACCTTTAACTTTCAAATTATCAGGGATCTTGACAACTTTATAACCAGGAATGGCAAATGGCAAGAGATTCTCTATATTCAGGCTTTTTTCTACCTTAGATCCCGACCCTCCCTATGTCAAGCTTTCACCTCATGAAATCCTTCTTCTTAATGAAAACCCTCCCCAGGTCTCTCATTCCCCTGGAACCCATTCCTCTGAAGCTCCTTTTGACCCTGCAAATGAACCCCCTCCATATTCTCAACCCCCTGCACCTGTTCCCCGCCTGTCCGAACCCTCCACCCCGGCAGCCCTTAACCCTGCCCCTCGTCCTTCTCCACCTGTAACCCGTTCAAAAACTACTCCATCCAGTCAAACCACCTCTGCCATTTTCCTTCTCCGGGAAGTGGCTAGAGTTAAAGGCATTACTTGCGTTCATGTTCCTTTCTCCATGTCTAATCTGCCGCAAATTGAACAGCATCTGGGATCTTTCTCTGAAAATCCATCTCATTATCACAATAAATTCCTGCACATAACTCAATCCTTTAATTTAACTTGGCACGACTTTTATATAATTCTAACCTCCACCCTCACTCCTGATGAAAAAGAGCTCATCTGACATTCAGCTGAAGCCCACGCAGATGAACTCCATAATCAAGTCCCTATACAAAATCCAGTGGCTAATGATGCAGTCCCCCGTAGAGACTCAGATTGGACTTACCAATAGGGAGACAATGGCATCAGATGAAGAGACCACATGATTTTCTGTCTCCTTGTGGGTATGGACAAAAATGCCCATAAGGCAGTTAATTATGAGAAACTTAGAGAAATTACACAAGACCCCCAAGAAAATTCTGCCCTTTTCTTATCACGCCTCACTGAAGCTATGCTAAAATATACCAATTTGGACCCAGAATCTAGAGAAGGTCAAACTTTTCTCCACCTCCAATTTGTTTCCCAGTCTGCCCCAGATATCTGGAAAAAATTGTAAAACTTAAAGGAGGGTCCCCAGACATCCTGGCAGGACCTCCCAAATGTAGCCTTCCATGTCTTTAACAACAGAGAGGAGGAACAAAACATTCAAAAAGACAAACATCTCTCATTAAAAACCCGGATGCTCGCCTCTGCTATCCAAAAGTCAGTTACACAAAAGCCTCCCAATGACCCAAAATAAAACTCCCCGACGCCTCTGGGAGTCTGTTTCCAATGTGGCAACTCTGGACACTGGGCAAAGGCTTGTCCTAACTACCAGACCTCCACCAGACCGTGTCCAGCTTGTGGTCTTTGGGGACACTGGAAAGTGGACTGCCCCCAACAGGGGCACCCTCCCCATTTGGGTGCGGCTCATAATAAAGCCCCCTGACCATCACAGGAGGAAATCTCTTCACTGCTGGTGCTGACAACAGAAGACTGAAAGTGACCGGGATCCTTCGCCTCCACGCCTAGTGAGTCCACGGAACTCAGGGTAATTAGGACGGTGTCCGGTAAGATTATTTCCTTTCTTTTGGATACCGGGGCGAGTCTTTCGATGTTAACTGAGTATCAAGGCCCATGAAAACACTCATCCATTTCTGTTGTTGCCATGAAGGGCACACAAAAAAACCCCACACAAAACGCCACCTCTATACTGCTCATTTCAGGGTGTCACCTTCACTCACTCTTTCTTGGTCATCCCTCATTGTCCCACTCCTTTACTAGGAAGGGACATCCTACAGAAATTAGGGAGAATCATCCATTTATCAGCCCTACACCAAAGCCACCCTTATTTGTTATTACATCAAGAACAGAACCCCTCCTCAGACACTCAACATCAAATAGACTTAAACCCCAAATTCCTTTGCCATGTAAATTCCATGGTATGAAACACCAACTCCCTCATAATAGCTACCCACTATTCTCCAATTCAAATTTCACTGAAGGATCCTAAGCGCCATATAGTGGTCCCACAATACCCCCTCAACCTTAGTGGATTGCGGGAACTCAAACCCATCATCTCCTGACTTTTGGCTGCCAATATTTTAATCCCCACCTGTTCTCTCCACAATACCTCCGGTTCTCCCAATTAAAAAACTGGATGGGCCGGGCGCGGTGGCTCACGCCTGTAATCCCAGCACTTTGGGAGGCCGAGGCGGGCGGATCACAAGGTCAGGAGATCGAGACCACAGTGAAACCCCGTCTCTACTAAAAATACAAAAAATTAGCCGGGCGCGGTGGTGGGCGCCTGTAGTCCCAGCTACTCAGGAGGCTGAGGCAGGAGAATGGCGTGAACCCGGGAGGCGGAGCTTGCAGTGAGCCGAGATGGCGCCACTGCACTCCAGCCTGGGCGACAGCTCGAGACTCCGTCTCAAAAAAAAAAAAAAAAAAAACTGGATGGCTCTTATAGACTGGTTCAGGATTTGCAACAAATCAGCTCTGCTGTTGTTCCTGTTTATCCTGTTGTCCCAAACCCCTTCACCCTCCTACCACGAATTCCTCCCAACACTAGCCATTTCTCTGTATTAGACCTCAAAGATGCCTTTTTTTTTTTTTTTTTTTTAAACTATCCCTCCACTCAAAACCTTTTTGCTTTCACTTGGACTAACCCTGACACAGGCTGCTCCCAACAACTCACATGGACTGTCCTCCCTCAGGGGTTTAGGGACAGCCCTCACTATTTCAGTCAGGTACTTCAATTGGATCTTTGCCAGCTATCTCTATAGCCTAGCATTTTGCTTCAATATATGGGCAACTTACTTCTTTGCAGCCCCTCTTTAGAACATTGCATTCAACACATTACCAGGCTTTTAAATTTTTTGGCTGAATGCAGGTACCAGTTATCAAAAGGGAAGACCCAATTGATCTCCCCAAAAGTTTCATATTTAGGACTAATCATAACTCCAAATACCCAAGAAATTCCACTGTCACAAAAGCAAGGCATTCAACAAATCCCATCTCCCAAAACAAAAAGGGACTTACTTTCTTTCCTTGGATTAGTGGGATATTTCTGATTATGGATAGCAAATTTTGCCATTATTGCTAAACCCTTTTATGAACACACAAAAGGAAATCTTGACCAACCACTCATTTCCACCCCAGACCTTTATCATGCTTTCTGTCACCTAAAACGTGCCTTATTACAGGCCCCTGCTTTAGACCTTCCAAACCCCCTGAAACCCTTTCACCTATATATACACAGTTCTCATAATCAGGCCCTTGGACTATTAGTCCAACCTATGGGATATTCTCTCCAACCAGTGGCATATTTTTCAAAACAACTAGACCCCATTTATAAAACCTGGCCCCTTTGCTTAGAAATTTTGTCCACAGCCTCTCTTATCATCCCTGAGGCACAAAAACCCACGTTCTATGAACCCCTTCAGGTATTTTCTTCTCACAGTCTACAAGATATGCTCAGCCGTAAGGCGCTCACCTCAATTTCATCCTCTCGCTTGCAAGTCCTACATTCAACTCTCCTTCAACCCTCTATCTCCATTCATAAATGCTCCCCCCCAAATCCCACCACTCTTTTACCTTCAACACCGACTTTGGACCCCGACCAACACTCATGCTCTAATCTAATTGAAAGTTTGCTTACCATGTTTCACCACCTTACTTCCACTCACATAAAGGGAGCCCCAGATTGGATTATAGATGGCAGCACATCAAAAAACCCTACCCTCCAAGCAGGATATGCCATCATTGAGGAATATCATAATAATACCCACTCTCTCCCACCTAGAAGCATTGTAAAGGCTGCCCCTTTGCCTTTGGGCACATCCTCCCAGCAAGCAGAATTAATTGCCCTAATAAAAGAATTAACCCTAGCAAAGAGCATACAAGTTAATATATACACCGATTCTAAATATGCCTATAACATCATCCATTCCAATGACCAAATTTGGAGCAAGTGGGGCTATCTCATGGCTAAAGAAACTCTAATAACTCGTGAAAAATCAATCCATCATTTGCTAAAGGCAACTTTACTCCCAGAAAAGTTTGCAGTTATCCATTGCAAAGGACATCAATCAAATAACAGCTACATTTCTTTAGGAAACTGTAAAGCTGACTGTTGGGCAAAACAAGCCTCAACCACTAATCCAGTTCTCCAGTACCTATTTCCCCTCATACAACATATCCCCTCCTTTTATGCAAAACACCAACACAACAACTAATCACGGTGGGGGCACAATTCAACCCCCCACACTGGTTCATAGAAAACAAATTAGTCCTACCTGACCCTGAAAAAACAACTCTTTTACGGGACATTCACAACCTCTTCCACACCAGCCATTCCCCTCTACATTTCTTAAGTTCCCATATACACATAGCCCCAGATATAAAGGAACAGTTAAAAGCCATTTCCCATCAATTCTCTATTTGCCAGAATACTTCACCACATTCCAACACTAAACCCCCTTCTTTCCCAACCCATCAGGCCAGGGAACACCTTCTAGGACAGGATTAGCAAATTGATTTTACCCATGTGCCCCCAGTAAAAAAGGTTAAATTTCTTTTAGTTCTGGTCGATACCGTTTTGGGATGGGTCAAGGCTTTTCCCACAACCAACAAACGAGCTTTTACTGTCACCTCCAAATTAATAACAGAAATCATCCCCAGGTTTGGGGTGCCTCATTCTTTTCTTTTCTTTTTTTTTTTTTTTTTGAGACGGAGTCTTTGCTCTGTAGCCTGGGCTGGAGTGCAGTGGCCGGATCTCAGCTCACTGCAAGCTCCGCCTCCCGGGTTTGTGCCATTCTCCTGCCTCAGCCTCCCGAGTAGCTGGGACTACAAGCGCCCGCCACCTCGCCCGGCTAGTTTTTTGTATTTTTAGTAGAGACGGGGTTTCACCGTGTTAGCCAGGATGGTCTCGATCTCCTGACCTCGTGATCCGCCCGTCTCGGCCTCCCAAAGTGCTGGGATTACAGGCTTGAGCCACCGCGCCCGGCCGGGGTGCCTCATTCTTTTCAATCCAGCAATGGTCCTGAATTCATTTCTCAAATTACTCCAACACTTGCACAAGCTCTACAAATCACCTGGAAGCTACACATCCCCCATCGACCTCAATTTTCAGGGAAGGTTGAAAAAATGAATGGCATTCAAAAAACACCTCACCAGCTACTCACTCACTCCAAACACATAAAGACTGGGTTACACTTTTACCTTCGGTTACACTTTTACCTTTGGCCCTCCTAAAAATTCAGGCACTCCCATGTAAACCCTTAACGCTCAGCCCGTTTGAGCTCATGTGTGGGAGACCACTCGGCCCCTTTGTTCCACCTCACGGCCAAGCACCACCTCAACCAACTCCTCCCGTTTGCCCTCTTCTACTTACTGTCCGCCATTTTATTTGGGAATATGCTGACAAATACCTGCCACAACCTGTCTGGGTTCTCATAAAAATTCCCAGTCCTATCCCCAAATCCCCCCTTAGGTCTAAATGGAAGGGACCTTACCAGATCATCCTCACCACACCTACAGCAGCAAAACTCCAGGGGCTCCCTAACTGGATTCGTTATACTTCTCTCAAAAAAAATAAACTTCCCTTCACCACATGCTCAAACAACTGAATCTAAAACTCCTTCAGACTTTTCTTGTGTCTCCACAGGACCCGCTTCCCTTTGCCTCACCCGAATCCCAGAGGAAAAAAAGGAAAACTCCACATAAGCCGCTTATGTCTCTTTCTCTTCCAAACTTTCATCGCTTCCTAATCTGCCTTGCTACAGACCTTCAGTGGTACCCTTACGAAGCTCCCATTGCACATCCTGATCAGCTCCTTACTATTTTATGGGACCTATGGCTTCAAGGAACTTTCCAGGACTTTACTGCTACCCAAATAACCTTTTTCTCTTTTTGCTTGCTTCTTTTAATATGAATTCCCTAAGTACATAAATCTCACCAATACAACCGCTCCTCACTGCTCTCAAGCTCAAACGCTCTATAAACCTTACACAATCCCTCTTACTGTCAGCTAACTCTTCCCTTGCTTCAGAATGCTGGATGTGTTTATCACTGTCTTCCTCAGCTTACTCAGCCCTTTCTGCACTCCTTCATGACATTTTAACTGGAAATATAACCCTAATTTATAAACTCCAAAAAGGAGTTTCCCTTTTTAAAAAAGTTGACACTCTAATCGGCAGTTATCCCACTTCCAGGGCCAATCAAGCTAACAAATTATTTCAAACCTACTACAACTCCCTACAATGACTTAAGCCCCAAGGCCCTCCCATTGAAGGGCCTATAACTAAACACACTCCCCTTTTTCAGCAAGCCTCACTTTACTTTTCGGCCTCTAAGGGAAATATCCCTGTAGGTTCATTAACATTTAACCAATGCAACCGCACTATCGTTGTTAAACACCCGTCTGACCACCAAACTAATCAAATTAACTACCAAGTGTCACTGGAAGCAAATGGGAACATTTCTGCAACCGGCTAGTTTCACGGCCTCTCCCTTAACCAATGCCTCTGGCCTAACCTGTGCTGTCCCTAATGCCCACCTTTTTCCATGGCTCAATATTAATGGCGCAACATCTGACCACATTAAATGTGTAAAAAGTAACTCTTCTTATATCTCTACTATAGTAGGTGTCTCCCTGGCCTCCTCTTTGTCAGTCTGGAGTAATGAGCCACAGGAAAAAAACAAAACAAAACAAAACAAACAGAAAGACAACAACAAAACACCCCATCTTTAATTCACTTGTTCTCTTCCCATATTTCTGCCTGTGTTTACAACAAAGTCTTTTTTTTTTTTTTTTTTTTTGAGACGGAGTCTCGCTCTGTTGCCCAGGCTGGAGTGCAGTGGCCGGATCTCAGCTCACTGCAAGCTCCGCCTCCTGGATATACACCCTTCTCCTGCCTCAGCCTCCCGAGTAGCTGGGACTATAGGCGCCCGCCACCTCGCCCAGCTAGTTTTTTGTATTTTTTTTTGGTAGACACGGGGTTTCACCACGTTAGCCAGGATGGTCTCGATCTCCTGACCTCGTGATCCGCCCGTCTCAGCCTCCCAAAGTGCTGGGATTACAGGCTTGAGCCACCGTACCCGGCCAACAAAGTCTTATTCTTTTTGTGTGGCAGCAACACCTATCTTTGTCTCCCCACCAGCTGGACTGGAACCTGTACCCTAGTTTATCTATCTCCCTCCATTGGACTAGTTCCTCCTAATCAGCCTTTGCCCATCCCATCCGTCCAATACGTTAGAAAAAGAAGGGCCATCCACGTCATTCCTTTAATGGCCGCCTTAGGTATAGCCTCTGGACTTGGATTGGGAGCAAGCGGATTAACCACCTCCTTAACATACTTTAAGGCACTTTCAACAAAACTACAGGGCTCTTTAGAAGATATAGCCTGAAGCTTTATAAGAGTCCACGACCAACTAGACTCCTTGGCTGGAGTAGTCCTCCAAAACAAACAGGGATTAAATCTTTTAACGGCTGAAAAAGGGGGCCTCTGTCTCTCATTGGGTAAGAAATGTTGTTTCTATCTCAACCAATCGGGCCTAGTAAGAAATGCTGCTGAAAAACTAAAAAGAGGGGTTAAAAAGCTAAGGGAATACCACAACAACCAAATAAATTATTGGTTTAAAAATAAAATCATAGCATGAGTCATCCCATTCCTGGGTCCTCTCCTCGTAATACGCCAAGGACTAATGTTTTAATCCTGCCTAATTAACCTTTTTCAAAAATTTTTAACTGACAGAATCATGGCCATTTTGCAACCACCCATAAACATTTACAGATGGTGTTACTCCTGCAGTCAATCCGAGACCAAGAAACTCTCCGCCCCCCGTCAGCAGGAAGTAGCCAGAAAGAACACGTCGCCCCCTCATCCTTTTATAACTATAGGGTCTGCAATGACAGAGCAGGAGCACCGTCACCTCCGACAAACACTGCCACTTTAAGTTCCAGCTCCCTTTCTAGCCTCATGAATTTCAAGGAAATCACTTTTCTTCTAACTATAAGCAGCCAGAAAAGAGCAGACAGTAAAACACAGATAAGACAGCACAGGCACAGAGGGAGGCAGGAAGAAAGTCTCTTGGACAACTGCCGAACTTCACCCTCATACAAGGGGCCCCAGTAAAACAGTGGGCCTTAATAAGCACATTCCTTTCCCTTCAGGTTCACTAAGATAGGGAAGCTAAAGACAGACTCAGGATGCCTGCAGCTGCAGAAAAATGTATTGGAACAGACACACAACTCTCCTTCCCAGATAAGCACAACACAGAGACACAGAAGCAGTCCAAGCCTCTAATAAACTCTCCCACCTTAAATCTTTAAAAACTCTTAGTCTGTAAGAGAGTGTGGCTCTGACCTAACTCAAAAGGGTCAGAAGTCCCTCCCAGGTTTAAAATAAATCTGTTGACTGTCTAGCCACCCTTCGTGTTTCTCTCCTCTTTAATTCTTACAGAGGCTGCAGTGAGCTATCATGCCACTGTACTCCAGCCTGGGTGACAGACCAAGACTCTGTCTCAAAAAAAAAAAAAAAAAAAAAAAAAAAAAAGGCCCGGTAAGGTGGCTCATGCCTGTAATCCCAGCACTTTGGGAGGCTGAAGAGGGTAGATCGCTTGAGGTGAGAAGTTCAGGACCAGACTGGCCAACATGGCAAAAACCCATCTCTACTAAAAATACAAAAATTGGTTGGGCATGGTGGCTTATGCCTGTAATCCCAGCACTTTGGGAGGCCGAGGTGCATGGATCACCTGAGGTTAGGAGTTCTCGACCAGCCTCGTCAACATGGTGAAACTCTGTCTCTACTAAAAATATAAAAAAATTAGCTGGGCATGGTGATGGATGCCTGTAATCCTAGCTACTTGGGAGGCTGAGGCAGGAGAATCTCTTGAACCCAGGAGGCGGAGGTTGCAGTGAGCCAAGATTATGCCATTGCACTCCAGCCTGAGCAACAAGAGCAAAACTCCGTCTCAAAAAAAAAAAAAAAAATTGCTGGCCGTGGTGTCGGGTGGCTGTAATTGCAGCTATTTGGGAGGCAGAAGCAGGAGAATCACTGGAACCCAGGAGACACAGGCTGCAGTGAGCTGAGATTGCACCACTGCACTCCAGCCTGGGCGACAGAGTGAGACTCCACCCCCATCCCCACCTCCCCCAAAAAGCCAAAAAAAAAAACAGGGTCTTAAACTCTAGCTACAGTTCATGCCCCAATAGGGGACCTCTTCTTTCATGGACATCAGGCCTATCCTTGCTTGCACACACAGACCAGACTAAGCTCTCCAACATGAGTGGTGAGGAGCAGTCATATTGCTCTGGATTTCCTGCCGGCAGTCAGAGCTGGCTGTGTGCAGTTGCTGACACCTCTTGCTGCACCTGGATTAATGACCAACTTAGCTGGCTTGGCTTGACTCAGGAACCTGACTGTGGTCTATTTCCTCCAGTGGATCTGATCATTCTACTTGATCATAGCCACACAGCTATTCTTGTATCTGATGTCACTTAATACCAATAAAAAGGATTTCATCCATGCCCCCGTCACAGTACAATTAATTGGGACATCTGATAGAGTGGCCTGTGCTTTTCTTTTCTTTTCTTTTCTTTTTTTTTTTTTTGAGACAGAATCTTGCTCTGTCATCCAGGCTGTAGTGCAGTCGCACCATCTCGGCTCACTGCAACCTCTGCTTCCTAGGTTCAAGTGATTCTCCTGCCTCAGCCACCTGCAGCTAGGACTACAGGCGCATGCCTTCAGCATGCCTTGCTGAATTTTTGAGGCAGAGTTTTGTTCTTGTTGCCCAGGTTGGAGTGCCGTGGTGTGATCTCGGCTCACTGCAACTTCTGCCTCCTGGGTTCAAGCAATTCTCCTGCCTCAGCCTCCCAAGTAGCTGGGATTATAGGCGTCCGCTACCACGCCTGGCTAATGTTTTGTATTTTTAGTAGAGATGGAGTTTCACCATGTTGGCCAGGCTGGTCTCAAACTGCTGAGCTCAGGTAATCCACCCACCTCAGCCTCTCAAAGTGCTGGGATTACAGGTGTGAGCCACTGCACCCGACCTGGCCTGTGCTTCTTGAAAACAAATTCTTAGCTGGTTACCCAAAAGGCCAGGCAGTGCAGTTGTAGGGACCAGCTCTGCCATGATGCCATGGAGACCCTGCACATCTCCACGTGGGCAAAAGGCAAAGGCTTGCCTGAAGACTTGAGTCTTGGCAGAACGTCCTGTGATTTTTTTCCTGGAACTGGGCAAGACAAGCAACCTGCTGAGGAGCCACCATGAGACAGTTTCTCAT
Organism: Papio anubis; assembly: GCF_008728515.1. Classification (NCBI taxonomy): domain Eukaryota; kingdom Metazoa; phylum Chordata; class Mammalia; order Primates; family Cercopithecidae; genus Papio; species Papio anubis. The sequence continues at coordinate 98,134,248 of NC_044996.1, forward strand.
CAGCCTCCCTGGCTCTGGTTTTTACTTTGCCCAGACTTATATTTCAGCTGCAAGCTTCTGTGTAAGTCTATTACAAAACTGCTTGTGGTCGTTTTTGAGTTGGCCCTTCAATGTCACCTGGCCCCTCTGGTTCAGTGTCATCCTGTGGGACTAGGGATGTTGGAGCTGACACCTTGATGGTCTTACTGTCTCTTTAAACAATAAACTGTCTGAATGCAGTTGGGCCCACCATTTCTTTAGCGGCTGAATCCGTGGACACGTGACAAACCAGCCTAGCAACCACCTCCGCACCGTTGCTTAGGAACTGCTTGACCACTTGACACAAATGTGCAGAAATGCGAGGGAGGATACACTCTCGCACACTTTGACATTTTGATGAAACATCTTTCTAATGTCACCTTACCTTACAATTTTCCGCAGCAGTTTCCTGGGTCACATTGCCCTAATACATCAATACCCTTGAGCACTATGGAACTATGAACCATATTAGGACTGGAAACCTACTGGAAACTTGGATGTGGGGGGTTACTTAAGATATTCTAAAAAGGAAGACAAGAAACCATAACTGTACTTTTTCTAGGAAAAAAAAAACAAAACTGCAGTGCAAAGAAATTAGTAATCAGTGTAACCTAAGAATGCAGATCACAGACATTTCACAGTAAAAAGGGTATTTGGAGATTAGTTAAGCCCAAAACCAAACTAAACCAAATGGGTACACAGTCTTGTATCTGTCATACAGGTCAGGAAACAGAAACACCGAACTGTGAAGTGACTTATCCAATATCTCACTTGTGCAGTTGAGACTGACAGTTTCCCTTTCTTCCACCAAAAATTGGGCTCCTTACACAAGCTGTGAGCAAACACGTACACCTACAACAAAGAATATGCTCTCAGTCTTTAGTTTGCAATTCTTTTCCCCTTTGAAAAGTTTAAAAAGCCTGTAATCCCAACACTTTGGGAGACTGAGGCAGGCAGATCGCTTGAGGCCAGGAGTTTGAGACCAGCCTGGACAACATAGTGAAAACCTCTCTCTACAAAAAAATACAAAAAAAAAAAAAAAGAAAGAAAAAATTGCTGGGTGTGGTGGCGCGTGCCTGTGGTCTTAGCAACTTGGGAGGCTGAGCTGGGAGGATCACTTAAGCCAGGGAGGTTGAGGCTGCAGTGAGCTGAGATCACATCACTGCACTCTAGCCTGAGCAACAGAGCAAGCCTCTGTCTCAAAAAGAAAGAAAGACAGAGACAGAGAGAGAAGGAAAGGAAGGGAAGGGAAGGGGAGGGGAGAAAGGAAGGAGGAAGGAAGGAAGGAAGGAAGGAAAAGGGGGAAGGGAAGAAAGAAAAATTAAAACATAATGTTGCATTAAGCAAAATCTTCAGGCAGGCCAACAGATGAAATTTTTCACTCTTATAGAAAGTATATGCCCTACATGGTGGTGCGTGCCTGTACTCCCAGCTACTCGGGAGGCTGAGTCAGGAGAATCACTTGAACCTGGGAAGTGGAGGTTGCAGTGAGCCGAGATCACACCACTGCACTCCAGCCTGGGTGACAGAGCCAAACTGTCTAAAAACAACAACAACAACAACAATAACAAAACAACAACAACAAAAACAACAACAACAACAAAAAGAAAACATATGCCCAGAGCATCTGGGGTGCTCTGGGAATGTGGCAAATGCTAGTCTATAGCGCTGGTAGTTTTGAGGGTGCAATACTAGCGTGCAAGTGATAGTCTTTCTCTCGGTACTCACACGAGAAGGGCATCACTTGCCTGTGTGCCACTGTGCCAGTGTTTGTAATGATTTCGCTTCTATGGCTGGCCACCCTCTCACTCCTGATCTCTGTTCTGAGGCCATCACCCCAGCATTGCATGTTGCATATTCAGATGTCTCTCTGGGTTTGTAGAGGGATATTAGTAAGAGAATCAAATATTTATTTTCTTTGCAGTTTTTGATTATACACATTAATCACACTTATTGAACTACAAGTTACATGGCTACTTATAGTGAGTTACATAACAAACATAGTCTCAATATTTGCATGAGAAGTAAAATACTAGAAAGGTCTGCCTTCTTGACCTGGCTTTAGTTTCTTTTCTGAGTTGCAATGTGGCTGTTTGAAAATATCCCTCCAATAACTGAATCACTTTGATTAAATTAAAGTGATAGCAATATGCTGATGTCTAACATGTTAACTTATATCTTTTTAAAGAAAATTAACTTTATTTCATAATTTATGTCCTTAAAAGAGAATGTTGTGTAATCACAAAATGTTTTTCCAAGTTATTGGTTTTTTTGTTTGTTTTTTTGTTTTTTGTTTTTTTTTTCCTTTCTATACTGGGGTCAGTACTACAAAAACAAAAGTTACTGAATTTTAGCTGAATACTACTGTTTGGTGGAAGCTCTGGGCCTGAAATCTGCTCTTCTGTTGTCAAAAGATGTACTGGGCCAGGCATGGTGGCTCATGCCTGTAATCCCAGCTACCCAGGAGGCTGAGGCAGGAGGATCCCTTGAGCCCAGGAGTTTGAGGCTTCAGTGAGCTATGATTGCACCACTGCACTCCAGCCTGGATGACAGTGAGACTCTCTCTCCCTTTTTTTTTTTTTTTTTTTTGAGATGAAGTCTCACACTGTCACAGGGGCTGGCATGCAGTGGCACAATCTCAGCTCAGTGCAACCTCTGCCTCCCGGGTTCAAGCGTTTCTCCTGCCTCAACCTCCCGAGTAGCTAGGATTACAGGTGCCGGCCACCACGCCCGGCTAATTTTTTGTATTTTTAGTAGAGATGGAGTTTCACTATGTTGGCCAGGCTGGTCTTGAACTCCTGACCTTGTGATCCGCCCACCTAGGCCTCCCAAAGTGCTGGGATTACAGGTGTGAGCCACCACGCATGCCCGGCATCTCTCTGTCTTTTTAAGAGTCAAGGTCTCAATCTCTGGTCCGGGCTGGAGTGCAGGGATGCAATCATAGCTCACTGCAGGCTTGAACTCCTGGGCTCAAGTGATCCTCCCACCTTAGCCTCCCTGAGTAGCTGAAACTGCATGTGAGAGCCACCACACCTTCCTTGTAGAGACAGGGGACTCACTAAGTTGTGCAGGCTGGTCTCAAACTCTGGGCCTCAAGTCATCCTCTTGTCTCAGCCTCCCAAAATGTTGGAAATGCAGATGTAAGCTACCTTGCTTGGCTCCTGTCTCTTAAAAAAAAAAAAAAGATATACACCATGGAGGCTGAAAGAAACTGGGGAAGGTACCATCTGTCTCCTGCTGTGCCCATTAACTCCATCAGAGACAAATAAATGCATTTTTACTTACGTTTTAAAATGTGGGCCAGGAGTGATGGCTCACACCTTTAATCCTAGCACTATGAGAGGCCGAGGCCAGTGGATCACCTGAGGTCAGGAGTTTGAGACCAGCCTGGCCAACATGGTGAAACCCCGTCTCTACCAAAAATACAAAAATTAGCCGGGCATGGTGGCGGGTGCCTGTAATCTCAGCTACTCAGGGGACTGAGGCAGGAGAATCACTTGAACCTGGGAGGTGGAGGTTGCAGTAAGCCGAGATCGCACCACTGCACTCCAGCCTGGGCAATAGAGTAAGTAAGACCCTGCCTCAAAAATAAATAGGCTGGGCGCGGTGGCTCACGCTTGTAATTCCAGTACTTTGGGAGGCCGAGGCGGGCAGATCACGAGGTCAGGAGATCGAGATCATCCTGGCTAACATGGTGAAACCCCGTCTCTACTAAAAACACAAAAAATTAGCCGGGCGTGGTGGCGGGCGCCAGTAGTCCCAGCTACTCGGGAGGCTGAGGCAGGAGAATCACTTGAACCTGGCAGGTGGAGGTTGCAGTGAACCAAGATCACACCACTGCACTCCAGCCTGGGTTACAGACTGAGACTCCATCTCAAATAAATAAATAAATAAATAAATAAATAAATAAATAAAATGTGCACCAATTTAAAGAAACATGTTAAGTAAATAATGTTCATTTGGTACATGGATATGGCAAAAGTGATGGCTGTATTTGAAGTACTAAAGTCCTATGATGTCCTGGCTTGTCTCTTGTCCTGTGCATATGTTTTATGTGTGTGTCATATATAACATATATAATATGAAATACAAATATATTTTAATATATACCCTCCCTCCATGTTAAAACTAGGGAATTATGAAGAAAGTATCACAGTCTTTGGATTTCTTTTCTTTTCTGTGTTTTTTTTTTTTTTTTTTTTTTTTGAGACAGGGTTGCACTCTGTCACTCAGGCTGGAGTGCAGTGGTGCAATCTCGGCCCACAGCAACCTCCACCTCCCAGGCTCAAGTGATCCTCCCACCTCAGCATTCCGAGTAGCTGGGACTACAGGTGCCTGCCACCACGCATGGCTATTTTTTTTTTTTTTTTTTTTTTTGTAAAGACAGGATTTCGCCACGTTGGCCAGGTTGGTCTCAAACTCCTGACCTCAAGTGATCCGCCCACCTTGGCCTCCCAGAGTGCTGGAATTACAGGCGTGGGCCACCCCTCCTGGCTGAATTTTTCTTTTCCAAAAATGACATTTAGAACCGTAACCTTTTTTCCCCTCATGTCAGATGGGTAATGTGCTTGTGCTATAACAAGGTTGGAGGGAGGCACGTCTCACACATGAGCGTGAACACTGAACCACCACACTTATGAACCACAAAAGGGTGGTTGGCTACCATCTTTCTGAAGCAGTGTATTGAGGAGTCAAAAGGAGAATTAGGCTATGAATTTATACATCACACACCAACTTCAGAGAATGGGCTTTTGTGGCCATGGCTGTGTTTTGAGCACCACCTGGTTAGCAAGCTGGAACTCAAACCAGTTCTCTGAACTCCAGTGTTAGAGTGGCTTACGCAATGCTACGTACTGAGAAGACCCCACGGGATGAGGAAAACATATGGTAATGGTAACAGAAATGGATTCATTCCAGTGTTCACACAATGCAAACATGCCAAAGGAAGGACTCAGCCTGAACATATTTCCATTGTGATGTAATTCTACAACTACAATCTAGTGTCTATACTTTTCTTTTTCTTTTTCTTTTTTTTTTTTAAGACTGAGTTTCGCTTTTGGTGCCCAGGCTGGAGTGCAATGCTGTGATCTCAGCCCACCGCAACTTCTGCCTCCTGGGTTCAAGCAATTCTGAGGGATGCCTCAGCCTCCCGAGTAGCTGGGATTAGAGGCATGTGCTACCACGCCCAACTAATTTTGTATTTTTAGTAGAGATGGAGTTTCTCCGTGTTGGTAAGGCTAGTCTCGAACTCCTGACCTCAGATGATCCACCTGCCCTGGCCTCCCAAAGTGCTGGGATTACAGGCGTGAGCAACTGCACCCTGCCTTCTTCCTGCTTTTCTCACTCTGCGTTTCCTGCTGCTGTCGATGAAACTCAGCTTCTTATTTCCAGGCACTCTCAGAGTGAGGATCCATAGGAGGCTTTGATTCTTAGGACAGATAACCCCATCTTTCCTCTGGTTCTGACTTGTTTTTCTGTGTCCTTGTTACTGTGGTCATACCCAGAGAAGTAATATTTTGTCTTGCATTTGCAAAAATCTCCACCTTTCCCCACAAAGGAATTTCAGCACAGTGGCTGTTTTAACAGATATGTTGCAGCACGTATCACATGTTCCCCTCCTGAGTCCTTGAAAGTAATTTTCAGCTTTTGATCGGCTACATTGTTCTTCCCAGCTACATTTTTGGGAAGTCCAGCCAAATAACTTGCTACTCTTTTAAAGATTCTAATGATAAAATGAAACAAAATACCCCCTTTTTATCATCACCCACAAAGCCCTAATGCGTGCAGCAAAGATTGTGAAATGGCCAGGGAATAGTTTGTGAGACAGAAAGGATGGCTTTGTTGGCCAGGCATGGTGGCTCACGCCTAAAATCCCAGCGCTTTGGGAGGTCGAGAAGGGTGGATCACAAGGTCAGGAGTTCAAGACCAGCCTGGCATGGTGAAACGCTGTCTCTACTAAAACTACAAAAATTATCCAGGCGCAGTGGCAGGCATCTGTAATCCCAGCTACTCGGGAGGCTGAGGCAGGAGAATTGCTTGAACCCAGGAGGTGGAGGTTGCAGTGAGCCGAGATCATGCCACTGCACTCCAGCCTGGGCAACAGAGTGAGACTCCGTCTCAAAAAAAAAAAAAGAAAAGAAAAGAAAATATATTCTACGGGCCATGTGCGCTAGCTTATGCTTATAATCCCAGCACTTCGGGAGGCAGGAGGATCGCTTGGTCCTAGGAGTTCAAGACCAGCCTAGGCAATATGGCAAGACTATCTCTATTAAAAAAAAAAAAAAAAGAGGCTGGGCGCAGTGGCTCATGCCTGTAATCCCAGCACTTTGGGAGGCCGAGGCAGGTGGATCTCCTGAGGTCGGGAGTTCGAGACTAGCCTGGCCAACATGCTGAAACCCCATCTCTACTAAAAATACAAAAATACCTGGGCGTGGTGGTGGGTGCCTGTAATCCCAGCTACTTGGGAGGCTGAGGCAGGAGAATCAATTGAACCCAGAAGAGGTTGTGGAGAGCTGAGATTGCACCACTGCACTCCAGCCTGGGTGACAGAGCAAGACTCCATCTAAAAAAAGAACGAGGCCGGGCAAGGTGGCTCAAGCCTGTAATCCCAGCACTTTGGGAGGGGCTGAGACGGGCGGATCACGCAGGTCAGGAGATCGAGACCATCCTGGCTAACACGCAGGAAACCCCCTCTACTAAAAATACAAAAATCCAGCCGGGCGGGCTGGGCTGGCGCCTGTAGTCCCAGCTACTGGGAGGCTGAGGCAGGAGAAAGGCGTGAACCTGGAGGGCGGAGCTTGCAGTGGCTGAGATCCGCCACTGCACTCCAGCCTGGGCGACAGAGCGAGACCCTGTCTCAAAAAAAAAAAAAAAAAAAAAGAACGAGAAGCAGGCGGGCGCCTGGGGTGGGGGCGCAGGGCATGTCAGCGCCAGGTCCCAAGTACTCTAGAGGCTGCGGTGGGAGGATCACAAAAAATACAACCCTGTACATGAACATTCATAGCAGCTTTATTTGTAATAGCCACAAAGTGAAACAGCCCAAATGCCTTTTCACCATTAGGGATGAATGTTTATCTCTGTGATATGTCCATACTATGGAACAGTGCTCAGCAATACAAAGGAGCAAACCCTTGATACATACAACGATTTGGGTGGATTTCCACGGGATTATGCTGAGTGAAAAAGCCAATCTGAAAAAATTGCGTATTGTATGATTTATTTTCTACAATAATCCTGAAATAAGAAAATAGAGATTAGGTGCTGCGAGGGATTAGGGTGGTGGAGAAGGTAGGTGTCTGTTCCATTTATAAAGGGGTAGCACAAGGGAGCTTTATGGGGATGGAAGCCTTCTCTGTCTTGAATGTGGTGGTGGTTACAGGTGAAATAACTGAATGGAATTAAACTCACACAAATAAGTGCACATAAAACTGGTGAAATCTGAATACACTCTGGATTGCACCAACATCAATATCCTGGTTTTGACATGGTACTATAGTTATGCCGGATGCTACCAATTGGGGAACTGAGTGAAGAGTGCATGGCTTCTCCCTTATAATTTTTGTTACTACTGCATGTGAATCTATACTTATTTTAAAACAAAAAGTTAAAAATCAAAATAAATAATGAAAGGAATGAATTATAACCTATTGAATAAAATGGAAAACCGTGAGTCCATACTGCCATAAATTAATGAATAAGTGGAAAGTTTGATGAGGAATGGGATATTGACGTAGCCTCAAAGTACCTCCCAACTCTGAACTGAAATAGGAAAATAATAACTTTAAAATAGAGAAACATGGCAGATACTGCCTTAACGAAAGAATCAAAGTGAATATCACCAGTATTCAAACCATGTGCCACCTCATAGGCTGAAATGAGAAGGGCACAACATTGCCTCTGTCATCTTCCTATCCAAGATGAGAACCTGAGGATGGCGGGAAGGGCTGGTGGTCAGGGGCCTGGAGTGGCGGTTGCACTTAATCTCAGCTGCTGGCACCATGTCCTGCGTTTTGGTGCCTTACCATGTGAAAGGCACCATAGCCCTGCAGGTGGGTGACGTGCAGACTTCCCAATGCTGGCCTGGCATGCTAGTCATTGATGTCATCTTCCCCTGAGTCACTCCCCTCGAGGAGATCATGTTTAAGAATTACTACACAGCGGCTGGGCACGGTGGCTCACGCCTGTAATCCCAATACTTCGGGAGGTCGAGGCAGGTGGATTCCCTGAAGTCGGGAGTTCAAGACCAGTCTGACCAACATGGAGAAACCCCGTCTCTACTAAAAATACAAAATTAGCTGGGGTGGTGGCGCATGCCTGTAATCCCAGCTACTCGGGAGGCTGAGGCAGAAGAATCGTTTGAATCTGGGAGGCGGAGGTTGTGGTGAGCCGAGATCGTGCCATTGCACTCCAGCCTGGGCAAAAAGAGTGAAACTCCGTCTCAAAAAGAAAAAAAAAAAGAATTACTACACAGCTTTTTAGAGCATCCGTGTCTGTCAGCACACCTCTGCACACATATCAGCCAAGTGGGTGACTTGACTACGGGACTACTGTCTGATGCCTGACCCACACAGTGAGGAAGGAGCCCAGGAATATGTGTCGCTGTTCAAGTATCAGATACTGTGTGATATGGCCAGAGTATCGGAGCTACGCCTGATTCTGCAGCAACCATCACCACTGTGGCTGTCTTTCACAGTGGAGGAGCTGTAGATCTATCAGCAGGGACCAAAGAGCCCCTCCATGATCTCCCCCAAGTGGCTCTCTCCCCCAGTGCCCTGGGAGCAACCTGCACTCCTCTATGAGGGGCTCCCAGACCCCAGCAGGCTATCCTCCAAGGTGCAGCAGATGTGGGCACTGACAGAGATGATCCGGGCCAGTCACACCTCCGCAAGGATCGGCCACTTTGATGTGGATGGCTTTTATGACCTGAACTTGCTCTCCTACACTTGAATGGTGGCTCCTAGCCAAGATATTGGCCTTTCTGTGCCCACTCAGACTTGTTTGGGCCACCAGAGGCCAAAGTGTGTTTGCTGTGCATTCCAAGTGTTGCCTGCATGCCTGTTCTGTCTGGGCGATGTTCACAGATTCAAGATTCTCGGGGACTTACTGTGTTGCTTCAGCATGAGCTCCTGGCAGGGGGGCGCTCTGTCTTCGCCTGGCTGCAGCTCAATTCTTCCTTCTACCCAAAAACACTTTAGTCAGTTGTACTTACTAAGAATCCCTGAGTGCCATCTGCCCCTCTTGCCAACATGCACACTCCCGTCTTCTGCCTGCTCCCTCACCTCAGTGCAGTTGGGTTGGGCTGACGTACTAGAACGTGTTCCATGTATTGTCCTCCATTAACTCAGGACAACCATTAAGTGATGCAGGCTTCCACTCATCTTCTTCATGTAGAAACCCTATTTTCCCTCTCCTGGTTTCTTCCTGGCTCCATTGGTAACTAATATAGAAAATAAAGTACTGCTGTATATCTTGGACCTGAAACTGGACATGTGAACTCAACAAAGTTTTTCTTGGAGTTCAGTGGCAACAGGTAGATCACCTTCTACTCCTCATCCACTTAGAGTTCTTTTTTGAGGACAGGTCTTACTCTAATACCCAGGCACAGAATTAAATGTGCCAATCAGCTACACCTAACTCCTGAGTTCCGCCATTCTCCTGCCTCGCCCCTCCCGAGTAGCTGGGACTACAGGCACCCACCACCTAGCCAGCTAATTTCTTATATTTTAAGTAGAGGCAGGGGTTTCACATGTAGCCAGAGTTAGTCTCGTCTCCCTGACCTGTGATCCCACCGTCTCGGCGGCCTCCTAAAGTGCTGGGATTACACAGGCTTGGGCTGCGTGCCGGCCCAGAGTTCTTACATGGCCCGCTCCCGGCACCCAAGCTACAGAAGAGGGTGAGTGGCAGATGAGGTCACTCAGTGTGTGTGGTGAAGAGGGACCTTGTGGTGTGGGGACCGTCTTCATTAAGTTTGTGTCCTCGAAACCAAGGACTTGATGTGCAGTGGATCAATGAAGTAGCATGGGTGAAGAAGATGCAGAACCTGACCTAGCCACAAGGAAACATCAGACAAACCCAAACTGAGGGACATGCTACAAAATAACAGGCTTCTAACCTTCAAAAGTATTAGCTCCTAAAGTGCTAGAATTACAAATGTGAGTCACCATGCCTGATTAAAGGACATTATTGAGATAAGTGATAAAACTTGAATGGGGTTTGAGGATTAGGTGGTAACAACATATTACATTGTTTCCTGATTTTGATGGCTATATTTTGGTTATATAAGAGAATGGTTTTTTTTTTGTTTTTTTTTGTTTTTTTTTGAGACGGAGCCTCCCTCTGTCACCTATGTTGGAGTGCAGTGGTGTGATCTTGGCTCACTGCAACTTCTGCCTCCCAGGTTCAAGCGATTATCCTGCCTCAGCCCCCTGAGTATCTAGGACTGTAGGTGCCCGCCACCTCACCTGGCTAATTTTTGTATTTTTAGTAGAGATGGGGTTTCACCATGTTTGGCCAGGCTGGTCTTGAACTCCTAACCTCAGGTGATCCACCCACCTCCGCCTACCAAAGTGCTGGGATTACAGGCATGAGCCACTGCGCCTGGCCACCATTCTTATTTGTAGGAAATACACATTAAAGCATTCAGGGATGATCAGGCCTCAGGTTAACAACTTAATTTTTTTTTCAACCCAAAAAGTATGTGACTAAGCACCTAAACTTTAAGTGGTTCAGAGAGAAAAGTTATGTGTACTATACCTGTGACTTTTCTGTAAGTTTGGGATTGTTTTAAAGTAATATATTTTAAAATACCAACCAAGGTTATCTGCACACTTTTTTTTTTTTTTTTTTTGAGGAGGTAGTTTGCTCTTTCTCCCCAGGCCAGAGTGCAGTGGGGTGAAATCTCGGCTCACTGCGGCCTCCAAGCACTCCTGGAGGTTCAAGCAGTTCTGCCTCAGCCTCCGGGTGGCACAGGATAAGCAGACCCTGCAGCCCACTACCCAGATGGAATTTTTTTATATCTTTACGGTAGGATGGGGTTTCTGCATGTTGGTCAGGCTGGTCTCAGAGCTCCTGGCCTCCAAATTGATCACTTGCAGGCTTTGAGGTGTTAGGATTTACAGGTGTGAGCCAGCGTGCCCAGCTGCAGGTTTTGTGCCGGAGGGAATGGGTGCAATGAATCATTAATATGTCCACCGTCTAGATTTAATAATTTTTAAAATGTCACAAGGCAAAATTTTCCAGACTGAGCACTGGGGTCATGTGAGGCCCAGCAAATAAAAATAACGTGCCCAAGGCCATACAGTCAGCCAGTTGTGACAGAGCTTCACTTTGAACCTTGGCAGTTTGGCTCCAGAATCTTAATTACTACATGAAACTGCCTCTGTACAGATATAAGGAAATGTTTATATGATTTAATTTCAATCATGTGTCTGTATATGACTTACAGTCTTTTCTGTACTTTTTCTTGCAAGGTTGCATTTTTTTTTTTGCACAGTGGCTCACGCCTGGATGGAGTGTCTCTCTTGTTGCCCAGGCTGGAGTGCAATGGTGCAATGTCAGCTCACTGCAACCTCTGCCTCCCGGGTTCAAGCGATTCTCCTGCCTCAGTCTCCCAAGTAGCTGGGATTGCAGGTGCTCGCCACCATGCCCGGCTAATTTTTTGTATTTTTAGTAGAGACAGGGTTTCACCATGTTGGCCAGGCTGGTCTGTAAGTCCTGACCTCAGGTGATTCGCTGCCTGGGCCTCCCAAAGTGCTGGGATTACAGGCGTGAGCCACTGTGCCCGGCCTCCAACCGTTTGAAAGTAAGTTGCAGACAACAATCCCCTTCAATTCTAAATTCTTCAGCATGCATCTCCTAAAAGTAAGTACATTCTCTTACATTATCATGTTATGTTTACACACCTAAGACAATTTAATATCACTTAATATCCAGTCCATATTTAATTTTCCCCAGTTGTCCCATACATCTTTTTATAACTTTTTTAAAAGACAAGATTCAGTCCAGGCTCATTTATTCCATACACACACACTTCTTTAGTCTCTTAAACTAAAACAGTGTGTTCGTTTTAAATATGCCAATCCCCAGCATTTAAAGATCCCTGTAATCCCAGCATTTTGGGAGGCCAAGGCGGGAGAATCACTTGACATCAGGAATTTGAGATCAGCCTGGACAGCCTAGTGAGACCCTCCCATCAATCTCTACAAAAAAAAAAAATTAAAAATAAAAAAAAATTAGGCAGGCATGGTGGCAGTATTTGTTTTGTTTTGTTTTTGAGACAGGGTTTCAGCCTGTCACCCAGGCTTGAGTGCAGCAGTGCAATCTCAGCTCACTGTAGCCTTGGCCTCCCAGACTCAGATGATCCTCCCATCTCAGCCTCCCGAATAGCTGGGACTACAGGGGTACACCACCACGTGTGGCTAATTTTTGGTATTTTTTTTTGAAAGGACGGGGTCTCACTATGTTGTTGACAATGTCATCTGACTCATCTTTTAACTTTTTCCTTGAAGAAGACAAAATGCCACCATCAGGCACGGTGGCTCATGCCTGTAATCCCAGCACTTTGGGAGGCCGAGGCTGGCAGATCACTTGAACCCAGGAGTTCCAGACTAGCCTGGGCAACATAGCAAGACCACCTCTCGATTATAACATTATTACTTTTTTTTAAAATGCCACCAGTTCATGTATTTTGACAACTTTATCACTATTGCTCAGAGGAAAAGCCTGTCTTGGTCTAGCAGAATTCCACAGGACATTCTTTTATTTGGTAAAGTGGGAAATTCTAGGATCTGGTAGCGCATTAATCTAATTACTAAAATGATACCACTCATACCAGCTTGGATTAGTAACTTCTCAAGTAATTTGGAAACAAACAAACAAAAAGCCCATTTAACACTGAAAGTGAAAATAATTTCAACTTTGTTTCACTTGAAGCAAGTTTCACTTGAAGCTACACAATCCTGTTGTGTTGCCAGTGTCCACCTTGTAGCTTTTTGCTAATCAACAAAGCCATCCTTTCTGTCTCACAAACTGTTCCCTGGCCATTTCACAATCTTTGTTGCAAGCATTAGGGCTTTGTGGGTGATGCTAAAAAGGGGATGTTTTGTTTCATTTGATCATTAGGACCTTTAAAAGAGTAACAAGTTATTCTGCTGGGATTCCCAAAAATGTAGCTGGGAAGAACAATGTAGCCGATCAAAAGCTGAAAATTACTTTCAAGGACTCAGGAAGGGAACATGTGGTAGGTGCTGCAAGATATCTGTTAAAACAGCCACTGTGCTGAAACTCCTTTGTGGGGAAAGGTAGAGATTTTTACAAATGCAAGACAAAATGTTACTTCTCTGGGTATGACCACAGTAACAAGGACACAGAAAAATAGGTCAGAACCAGAGGAAAGATGGGGTTATCTGTCCTGAGAATCAAAGCCTCCTGTGGATCCTCACTCTGAGAGTGCCTGGGAATAAGAAGCTGAGTTTCATCGACAGCAGCAGGAAGCACAGAATGAGAAAAGCAGGAAGAAAGTTCTAGTAGCCACAGAAGTTAGTTGCTTTGACCATAGGCATGATACCAGAATTTCAGAAGTGACAGCAAAAGCAGGCAGACAGATGGCAGAGATGTTTGCTGGAACCCTCAAGCCCTAAGGAAGAGTCTTGATTATGTTATCATCGCTTCTGAACACTTTAGCAACCACAGCTCAGTCTGTGAGGAAAAGCCCTGCTGGCCCTTGAGACTGGTGTGAGGGACTGTCCTGCTCTGGGAAATGCGGGAGGGCTAAATCGGAAAAGCCCAGGCAGGGTGTCCAATCTTTTGGCCTCTCTGGGCCATATTGGAAGAAGAAGAATTGTCTTGGGCCACACATAAAATACACTAACACTAATGATAGCTGATGAGCTAAAAAATAAATGGCAAAAACATCTCATAATGTTTTAAGAAAGTGTAGGAATTTGTGTTGGGCCTCATTCAAAGCCGTCGTGGGCCGCATGTGGCCCAGCTTGTGCACAAGCTTGGCCTAGGGGGTCTTGGTGAGATAAAAGCTGTGATGGGGCTTTGAAACTCAAAGCATAATTTTTCACAGTTGTTTTGGAGGGTAACCAATTAGCATTTTCTACGTGGTTGTTTGGGCATCACAAGAAAAGGGCTTCTGAGAAAGCCCCGGCTCCTGGGACAACAGCGCAGGTCACTCCTTCAGTCTCCAGCCCCTGCAATGCACAATGAGAGAACAATCGTGCTTCCTGTAGCCAATATGGAAACATGATTGTTCCAACACCTTTATCACGGCCCATGAGTCACAGAGGGACTCAGGCCCTGTCTGGCTCCTTTTTAGAATGTGCATTCTCACAGCTCATGGGGCAGGTGCTGGTGAAACTGGCCCCTTCTCCAGGGAGCATTGACGCATTTCTAATACCAGGATGAAAACCAGTGCCAGGCCAGGCCATGGAGACAAGCGATTTCTCAAATGCTGGTGTCCTGCAGATGTAGAGGCCTGAATCTAATTTTTTTTTTTTTTTTTAAGAGACAGGGCCCAGCTGTGTCACCCAGGCTGGAGTGCAGTGGTGCAAACTTGGCCTACTGCAGCCTCAACCTCTTGGGCTTAGGCAATAATTCTCCCACCTCAGCCTCCCAAGTAGCTGGGACTACAGGTGCATGTCACCATGCCTGCCTAATTTTTAAATTTTTTATAGAGACAGGGTCTCACTATGTTGCCTAAGCTGGTCTTGAACTCCCGGTCTCAAGCAGTCCTCTCACCTTGGCCTCCCAAATCATTAGTATTACAGTTGTGAGCCACAACACCCAGCCAGGATCTGAATCTATAATTCACTATCCTAGTTGTGACACCAGGAAGCCTCAGATTTGTCATGTTAGAGTCTGTGTGGCCATCTGGTTTAATGGGGCTGATGAAGATGCTTCTTAGCAGTTCTTAAATTCCCATGATGAGACGTTAGCAATTGAGGCCCCCAAAGAGTTGTCCCCAACAAGAATAGGACAACCCAGTGTCTCACCAAAAAATTTCCTCCAGACTCATTTAAATACAGAAGCTGAGCTGGGTGTGGTGGCTCACATCTCTAATCCCAGCACTTTGGGAGGCTGAAGGGGGTGGATGACCTGTCGTCAGGAGTTCGACACTAGCCTGGCCAATGTAGTGAACCCCTGTCTCTATTAAAAATACAAAAATTGGCTGGGTGCAGTGGCTCATGCCTGCAATCCCAGCACTTTGGGAATCAATGTGGGTGGATCACCTGAGGTCAGAAGTTCAAGACCAGCCTAGCCAACGTGATGAAACCCTGTCTTTACTAAAAATACAAAAATTAGCCTGGCATGGTGGCGGATTCCTATAGTCCCAGCTACTTGGGAGGCTGAAGGAGGAGAATCTCTTGAACCCGGGAGGCGAGTTTGCAGTGAGCCGAGATTGTGCCACTGTACTCCAGCCTGGGTGACAGAGCAAGACTCTATCTCAAAAAACAAAAAACAAAAACAAAAACAAACAAAAAAACAAAAACAAAAAACAAAATTAACCTGGCATGGTGGCAGGGCACCCTGTAGTCCCAGCTACTCGGGAGACTGAGGCAGAAGAATTGCTTGAACCCAGGAGGCAGAGGTTGTAGTTAGCTGAGACTGCACCACTGCACTCCAGCCCAGGCAACAGAGAGAGACTCCGTCTCAAAAAAAAAAAAAAAGAAAAAAAGAAAAGAAAAGAAAAGAAAGAAAACAACGGAAGCTGGCTGGGTACAGTGGCTCAAGCCTGTAACCCTAGCAATTTAGGAGGTGGAGGTGGAAGATTGTTTGAGCCCAAGGGTTCAAGACCAGCCCGCGCAAAGTAGTGAGACCGTATCTTTACAAAAAATTTAAAAATTGCCTGGGCAAGGTGGTGCATGCTTGTAGTCGCAGCTATTCAGGAGGCTGAGGTGAGAGGATCCTTTAAGCCTGGGAGATGAAGGCTGCCGTGAGCTGTGATTGTGCCCCTGTCCTCCAGCCTGTGTGACAGAGTGAGACCCTGTCTCAAAAACAAAAGAACAAAGCCCCAGCCTGATGGCAGTGCTTAAAGGACAGGGTCAATGCAGACAGGCATGTCTACATCACCATGAACAGCTCATGGGGGTGGTGGGAGGAAGTACATGCTGAAGTCATCTTTTTCTGAAGTAATCACTTGTTTGTTCCAGAAAAGGTTAAAATGAGTCATCTCTCTCCCAGTGTGTCCTCCCCCAACCTCCTCCACAGCTTTTCTGATTCCAGAACAGAAACAATAGCGGAGTTATCACAGTCACGAATAATTGATGGTCACAAAATCATGATCATCAACATAAGATCATTTATATTTTAAAATGTGATTCACCAAAATGAGTAAAACATGCATACACAGGGTCAACAGAGGTTGCCATAGAAACGGTCAGCCATATTGCGCTGAGTTTTATTGCTTGTCGTTGCTTGGAAGCGCATTCACTGCAATTCTCAGTCTTCCCAGAATACTAAAACACACACACGCACACACACAGTCTAGACACAGTCAAGTGAGTGTCACGTTCCTATAAAATTTAGGTTATGCTGTTATTTCATTTGTGCTCTTGGAACCATGAAAACTCAGAGCTACAGGAGCTCTCTGTTCAGAGGATCATTCAATTTATTACTTTTACAGCTGTAGAGAATGAGATCAAGGCCAGAAATGGAGGTTAGGAGGAGGGCTGTGACCGGAACCCAAATATTCTCCTTTTCCTGAGAGCAAGATGGTATGGAAGAGACACTGGAGAAATGCGACCTTCAGACCAAGGAAAGACTCAGTGACATTTGAGAATGTCTGTGACATATAAAGCACCTCTTTCAGGACATTACGGAGTTCTGGGATGTGAATTGTTCCTTTATCTCTGATTCACTCATCTAAATGTTTTAAGAGTACAAATATCACTTTTTGAAGCTATACTTTCAGTGAAAGTGTTAAGTGAATGCTGCAGTTTTTAAAATTGTGCTTCCAAAATAGACACATAACTCCTGATTGCTTGGGAATACTCATAAAATTCTAACTTAGAAAAACAACCAAACATATTTTCCATAAATCCTACTCAGGAGACTGTTGGAGGAAAAGCGGGGGAAGGGAGCAGACGGAATGCTAGAAGAGTGAGAGAAATAAGAAACATCACAGCAGTCCAATAAGAAATTAAAGATGGCAGCCAGGAGCAGTGGCTCATGCCTGTAATCCCAGCACTTTGGGAGGCCGAGGCAGGCGGATCATTTCAGGTTAGGAGTTCCAGACCAGCCTGGCCAACATGGTGAAACTCTGTTTCTACTGAAAATACAAAAATTAGCTGGGCATGGTGGCACGGTCATTTTAGCGGGAACTGGGGCGGGAGATAGAGGCAGACCAGGGAGGCGGAGGTTGCGGTGGTGCTCCAAAGGTGCACCACTGCATTGGGGCCTGGAGTGACAAAATAACTCTGTCTCGAAAAAGAAAGAAGAAGAAGAAGAAATTAAAGATGTCTCTTCTTCTATAGATGTTCTCGAGAACGGGTTAGGTAAACACCTGTAATCCCAGCACTTTGGGAGGCCTGAGGCAGACAGATCACCCTGGATCCAGGAGTTCAAGAGACCAGCCTGGCCAGCACAAAATGGTGCAAAACCCTGTCTCTACTAAAAAGCCCTGCAAAAAATTAGCTGGGTGTGGTAGTGGGCGCCTGTAATTCCAGCTATTAGGGAGGCTGAGGCTGGAGAATCACTTGAACCTGGGAGATGGAGGTTGCAGTGAGCTGAGATTATGCCACTGCACTCCAGCTCGGGCAACACACCAAACTCCGTCAAACAAACAAACAAACAAACAAAACAAAAAAGAAAACAAAAGAAAACCTCTCTGGAGCAAGGTACAGTGGCTCACACCTGTAATCACAGCACTTTGGGAGGCTGAGGCAGGAGGATTGCTTGAGCCCAGGAGTTCGAGACCAGGTTGGGCAACAGAAGGAGACCCTGTCTCTACAAAAATAAGAAACTAACCGGATGTTTTTTGTACAGGCACACACCTGTAGTCCTAGGTACTCAGGAGGCTGAGGTGGGATGATTGCTTGAGCCTGGCAGTTGTTGTCAAGCTTGCAACTGTGATTGTGCCTGGATAACAGAGTGAGAGACTCTGTCTCAAACAAACAAACAAACAAACAAACTCCCTGGAGAACATAGCAGCTGTGGACTCAGTGCACTCTCTCCTTGCATGCTCAGATCCCTTTGCTGCCATTAGGGCTTTGGAGTAGTCAACGACAAGTAACACATGCACTGAATATATTTCCTTGTTATCTATTTGAATTTGATAGAAATCCCATCAAAGTAACCTCCTTGCAAGGGTCTGATGCTACTGAGCAGTTCTCTGTTGTATCATCTCAAGTTTCTGTTAAGCTTTTTTTTCTTTTTTGAGGCCAGTCTTGCTCTGTAAGCCCAGGCTGGGTACAGTGGTGCAATCTTGGCTCACTCTGAAGCTCCGCCTCCCAGGTCCGCATGGCTGTCCTGCCTCAGCCTCCCAAGTAACTGGGACTACAGAAGCCACCACCATAGCTAATTTTTTGTATTTTTAGTAGAGATGGGGTTGCCATGTTAGTCAGGCTGAGTCTCAAACTCTCCTGACCTCAGAGTGATCTGCCACCCCAGCCTCCCAAAGTGCTGGGATTACAGGCGTGAGCCACTGTGCCCGGCTGTTGCAGCTTTCAGCTGTTTTAACATCAGAAGAGATGTAAGCTTTGGAATATGATTATTACAAACTCCATTCTCCAAATACAAAAAATAATCTTTTTAGCTTATTTTCTTGTCAGCGTTCCTTGAGCATGGCAATTCTCCTAACAACACAATCTGAGGCTCTTGGTGTTTCTATGTCCTGTAAAAATGGGGAGGCAGTCCTGTGGCCTTGGTGGTTTCGGAAAGTAGGGATGGATAGATGAAATACATTGTAGCAGTCAAAGCAGGTGATGTTCTCTCTTTGCTCTAGCAACAGAATAACAGCCTCCGGTTTTTCCATTCTGGATTAAGACAAAGAGCTACTGCAAATAGCTGAAATTTGAAAACAAAAGTCCTGGAGAAAGTCAGTTAGCTTTGCTAAACTGGTTGCTTTCAAACCTCATGCCAGAACCACCAATAAAGTAGCAATCCCAGCAAATTCACAACATCTGCTGCCTTGCCCATCCTGTGATGGAATGCCCTTCACAAGCTAAGATGTCATTAATCCCACCATGGCAGGGTAGAAGGAGGTAAAGCTAAAGAATAAGATGATCTAGAGCAGGGGTTCCCATCCCTGGTCCATGGTTGGGTACCAGTCCATGACCTGTTAGGAACCAGCCACACAGCAGGAGGTGAGTGGTGTGTGAGCTACGTACCCCCTGAGCTGCGCCTGTGTCAGATCAGTGGCAGCAGTGGATTCTCATAGGAATTCGGACCCTATTGTGAACTGTGCAGGTTCTCCTTATGAGAATCTAATACCTGATGATCTGTCACTGTCTCTCATCAGCCCCAGATGGGACTGTCTAGTTGCAGGAAAACAGGCTCACGGCTCCCACTGATTCTACATTACAGTGAGTTGTATAATTATTTCATTATATATTACAATGTAATAATAATAATGGAAATAAAGTGCACAATCATGGGATGACTTGAATCATCCTGAAACCATCCCCTTCCAACCCCCGGTCTGTGGAAAAATTATCTTCCGTGAAACCGGTCCCTGGTGCCAAAAAGGTTGGGGACTGCTGATCTAGAATAACTAACTGGTTTCTAAAGAGTTGACCCTACTCACATGGCTCACCCCTTTGAATAATAGAAATACACTTCTTTTCTAAAAAAAAATTTTTTTATTGGCTGGGCGCGGTGGCTCACGCCTGTAATTCCAGCACTTTGGGAGGCGGCGGGCAGATCACAGGGTTAGGAGATGGTCGAGAGACCATCCTGGCTGCTGGTGAAACCCCATCTCTACTAAAATGCAAAAAATTAGCCAGGCATGGTGGCATGTGTAGTCCCAGCTACTTCCGGGAGGCTGAGGCAGGAGAATGGCGTGAACCTGGGAGAGCAGAGAGCTTGAGGTGAGCCAAGATCGTGCCACTGCACTCCAGCCTGGGCTGACGGAGAGACTCGTCTCAAAAAAAAATAAAAATAAAATAAAATAAATTATTTTTATTTTTGAAGAGTTTCACTCTCGCAGGACGGCTGGTGGCACCATCTTCTTATGGCAGTAGAACCTCTGGGCTTAGAAGCAATCCTCCTGGCTCAGCCTTCTAGGACTGAGTACACCTCAGCATTTTTTTTGTAATTGAGGTCTCACTATGTTACCCGAGGCGGGTCTCTCCAACTCCCTAGGCTCAAGGGATTCTGCCCCTCCCAAAGTGTATAGCACAGAGGCTCCAACAATGCCAACTCACATTCCTTTTACTTTTTTAAACACATATAATCATAGGAGAACTGAGAAAGTAGTTTCTTTCCAGAAACAAATAAAATTGCTTAGGTACATGTTAGAAGCGACCTGTGAGTAGAAAGGGTGTGAAGCTGGAGAAAAAGACCTAGCTAAAGATACCCGCCCATGCTACATGACCTTGGGCGGGATGCCCAACCTCCCAAGTGACTTCTCCATCATTTGTAACATGAGGAGGCCGGTCAATACCACATGTAGGCATTATAAAAATTATAAAAAATCCAACAGTGGGCGAGTGGTGGCTCAAGCCTGTAATCCCAGCACTTTGGAGGCCAGTGAGATCTGCAGTCAGGAGATCGACTACCATCTGGCTAACACAGTGAAACCCGTCTCTACTAAAAAAATACAAAACTAGCAGGCGGTGGCCTATGGTCTTCTTTCGGGGAGGCTGAGGGGCAGGAAAGTAGGCATAAGCGGAGGCCGGAGGAGCTTGCATTGAAGAGATCAGCCACTGCACTCCAGCCTGGTGACAGAGCCAGACTCCATCTCAAAAAAAAAAAAAAAAAAAAAAAAAAAAAAAAAAATCCAACAGTGTTAAAAGTAATACATGTATGTATATGGAGTTTTTACTGTCTTTTAGTATCTATGATTAGAAACATATCGAGGCAAAAAGTTTGAATAATTACTGAGCTAAGTAAGCCTCTATCTCCAGAAATGAAAAAGAAGAAGAGCAAAGTACATTTGTAAAAGTTGTAGGAAAGCACCTCTGCTTCTGGCCAAGATAGATGCTGGGAACAAGGCTTACACTACCCTCATTTGAAACAATAGGTTTGCAATTACAATGTGGCAGGTTTCAAAACAATAACATAGAGAGGAAAATGGGACAAGCAGGCTCGTGAGTGTAAAGCCTGTGAGCAGTGGCAAAATCCATCGGTCTGCAGCAACTAATTCTTGCCTCCCTCAGAAAGAGAAAAAATTTGACTGGGTGCCAGTGAGCTCCATGCAAATCCCAACTGGGAGGCTAGGGTGGGATGATCTCTTCAGTTCAGGAGTTTGGGGCTGGCAGGAGGCATGCTCCAGCAAGATATGTTTCTACAAAAAATTAAAAAAGCCAGTGGCCGGTGCACACCTGTGGTCTAAATACTTGGGGCTGGCAGGAAGATCACTTGAGCCGGGAGGATCAGGCTGCAGTAAACTGTGATCATGGGCTGCACTTTCAGCCCTCGGCAGGCAGAGACTCCTGCCATCCTAAAGAAGAAATATCTGGCCCGGGGCATGGGCGGCTCAAGCCTGTAATCCAGGAGGCCAGTGGGTGGATCACAGAGAGGTCCGTCAGGGAACATGCGGCTCAACATGGTGACCGATATAAAGGCCACCTGAAAAAAAAGCAGCGAGAGGGTGAGGCTTGCTGACCATCTTTCGGAGGCTGAGAGAAGTGGGAAAATCATTGAGCCCAGGAGTGGGACGCGGTGACTGAGATCAGCATGCCGCTCAACCCTAAGGCGGAGCGGCGAGACTCCGTCTCAAAAAAACAAAAAATACCCAAGCTGGGGTGCGGTGGCTCACGCCTGTGATCCTACTTGCTTGCACGGGAGGATTCAGTTCGTTTAGATCACTTGTGTGGTCAGAGTTAAGTAACCAACAGCAGCCCTGGTGAAACAGTCTCTACTAAAATACTAAAAGGTATAGCCGGGTATAGTGGCAGGTGCCTGTAATCCCAGTTACTGGGAGATGGGGCACAGGGCCTTTAACCTGGGAGGCAGAGGTTGCAGTGAGCCCAGGTCACTTACCTCAGCCTGGAGTGACAGAAGGAACATGTAAAAGAAATAAAATGAAATAATCACATCAAAAAGACATTCTTGCAGAAATGGCGTGTCCTAAGGCCTATAGCAGGTCTAAAGACCTATCAGTCCCTGGATCCTAAGGAAAAAGGAAAAAAAGGGGAGGAGAGGGAGAAAGCAATGCGAAAAA